>NW_016690504.1:66363-69015 GCF_001604755.1 Lepidothrix coronata | reverse complement strand
CGGCAGAGCCGGAGGAGCCGTCACCGCCTGGAGAAGCGGCTCCGCGGCTGGACCCGCTGCCGCTGCAGAATTCTTTGGGTAATCAAATCTCCGCCGGCGCCTCGCGGGGAGATCGCGGCGCTGGGTGACAGTGACAAGGCGGCTGCTGAAATCCCGAGTGAAATGCAGAAGCGCTGCGCCGGGAGAAGGTGCCGCTAATTACAACCGACCAGAGTCGGCTCTTAATTGGCTCGCGCCGGGCGGGCAGGCACCGGGGTCTGGGAGCAGCGGGAACGGGAGGGCTGTGCCCACAGAGTCCTGTCCTTTGCCCCCAGGACAGGAGTCCCGGGGTCTGCTGCTCCTCGGGGATGCGGGTGCACCAACCCGAGCGCACGGGCAGCGATGGTGTGGTCAGATGCTGTTAACTCTGGAACCTACTGATGGCCCAGCTGGGGATCCCATAGGATTTGCTCTCACCCACCCAGCCTCGTGCCACCACCAGAACTGTCGCCCTGTTCAAAGCCACCCCGTGTCTTCCCCACAACCACGAGTGTCCCCGGGGAATCTCCGTCGGTCACAGCACTGCAATCTCCAGGGGACGCTGCCTCTCCCAAGGAAGAGGAGAGGGGGAAAGAAGCATGAGAACCGGGAAAAAACAGGTTTGGTTCTTGCCATGGTCCCCCCCGTGGCAGCCGGAGCCGCCCGGTGCCATCCGTCTTCCCTCGTTAAGGAGCCGCCCCGTCACCGCTTGCCTGCCAGCCCTTCCCTAACCAGGGAAGATAAATGGCAGCGCTGGGCCCGGGCTCCCGGCACCGCGCTGGCACAGGAGGGGGGGCTGCCACCCACTCCCGATGGCCTCACCCCCCTCGTCCTCCACCGCGCCTCAGTTTCCCCGTGGCACAGCCCCAGGGTGGGAGCCCCGGGGGTGACACAGCCCTGGCCCCGACTGTGCTGTGCCCGCTGTCTCTGACCCCAGTGACAGGGCTGGGGGTGTCCCTGGCCCCGGGAACACTCTGGGGTGGTCCCCAAGGGGGTGGGCTGCACCCAGGGGCTTTCTAGGGGTGATGAGGGGCAGTGGGGCACTGCCATGTCTAGGCCAAGCCACTCACGGTGACACCTGGGGCCTCGGGCGTGTCGTGTGCCCCACGTGCCATGGCCACCATGGCCCAGGACCCTGAAAGTGTGGCAGCAGGTGTCCCCCAGACCCCCCCCAGTGCAGCAGCAGATACCCCCCAGGATCCCTGGGCACAGCCCTGGGAGCCCTCCAGGACCCCCAGACATGGTGGTGGGTGCCCTCCCAGCACCCCTGGGCACAGCACTGGTGCCCCCCCAGACCCCCTGGGCACGGTAGTGGGTGCCCCTCGGGGCCCTTGGGTGCAGCAGAAGGTGCCCCCCTGGCCCGGGCAATGGGTGCCCCCAGGACCACCTGGCAGGTCCCTGTGTGCCCTTGGGGACTGTCCCTGCTGGGGTCCCCTGGGGCTGTGCCCCTCCCTGAGCCATGGACGGCCCTCACCCCACCATGGGGACCATGGGGGCCCCAAAGCCACCCGGTGCCACCCCCTGTCCATCCATCTGTCTGTCCATCCATCTCCCCCCTCCCGCTGCCCCTCGCCTCAGCTACGGGCTAATACAAATAATAATTAATGCTAATTAACCACCAGCAGCAGCTCCCCTGGCTCTCATTAACTCCAGCCCTGACACAAGGTGATGGGCTGCCCCCAAACCAGCAGCACGAGAGGAAATTTGGGGGGCCCCCCAAGTCCTGACTCTCTCCAAAGGTGCTGGATCAGTGCTCATCTACCAGGCTCCCCCCAGCTTGCCAGGGACAGGGATTTTTTGGCAAAAACCCCTAATTAACCCCAATTTTTAAATTATTTTGGGCATTTTTGGGGGGAACTTTGTCATAGATATCAGCATGGCAATGCCCTGTTAGTAATTAACAAGCGGTTAATTAAGTTGCATCACCCGCCCGAGTGCAGTTCCTCTCCATGAGGGGCTTCCCAGCTCCTGGTCATTTATCCAAGAACATCGATATCCCCCAGAGCTGGGGGGGTGGGGAGGTTTAGGGTGGTCCCCAAATACGTTTTGGGGGAGGTAAAAGGGTCGAGGTGAGTTTTTGGGGTGCTCAGTTCAGAGTTACATGGATGCTGCTTGGGAGGAAGAGCCAGCAGTGCCAAGCAGCACTGGGACACCCCAAAATTTGGGGCTGGAGGGTGGGAGAAGACAAAAAAAATTCCAATAAAAGGAAATTTAAGCTGTTTGCATGGAGAAAAGCTGCCGAGCAGCTCCTGTTCCCGCTCGGAAGGGCTCGGAGCCGAGGGGTGAAGTGCAGTGGCTGTGACAAGGTTCCTGCCTACCCCCACCACCCCCCCCCCGCTGCTTTTTGGGGTGAAAACTCAGTTTTGGGTTAATTCGGGGTCCCACATCCTCGGGACAAGGAGGCACCGCAGGGGGTGATGCCGAGGGAAGCGATAGGAAGCGGGAGCGGGGTGGGATGGGATGGATCCCGGCGAGGATCCCGGGCTGCGGTGACATCCAGAGAATGGAGCTCGGGTGACAGCTCGGGGGTCACAGCCACGTCTTGTCCCTCGAGTCGTGGCCGGGAGGGCACATGGGATGGGAAAGGAGCGCCTGAAAACGCGGGGGGGGCAAGGCTGAGTCTTGGGATTGGGG
>NW_016690504.1:64203-65915 GCF_001604755.1 Lepidothrix coronata | reverse complement strand
AAGCACCCAGAGTCCACCATCAGCACAAGGGAGAAGGATGTGGCACCCTGAGGGTTTGTCCCTCGGGCCAGGAGAAGGATGGACCACCCACTGGGTGCATCCCTGGGGTTGGGAAAAGAGTGGGACCCCCCGGGAAAGCACCCAGAGTCCACCATCAGCACAAGGGAGAAGGATGTGGCACCCTGAGGGTTTGTCCCTCGGGCCAGGAGAAGGATGGACCACCCACTGGGTGCATCCCTGGGGTTGGGAAAAGAGTGGGACCCCCCGGGAAAGCACCCAGAGTCCACCATCAGCACAAGGGAGAAGGATGTGGCACCCTGAGGGTTTGTCCCTCGGGCCAGGAGAAGGATGGACCACCCACTGGGTGCATCCCTGGGGTTGGGAAAAGAGTGGGACCCCCTGGGAAAGCACCCAGAGTCCACCATCAGCACAAGGGAGAAGGATGTGGCACCCTGGAGGTGCATCCCTGGGGCCAGGCGGAGGATGGAGCACCCGGAGGGTGCATCGCTGGGGGCGGGAAAAGGGGGGGGCACCCCGAGGAAGAACCCAGAGCCCTTCTCCGGTGCTTGGCGGGGCCAGCACCGCTCCTGTGCCCGCGGAGGGAGCCGGGGTGGGCAGCCCTTACCTGCCCATTCTTGCAGAGGTCTGCCCACATGCTGGTGCCGTCGCCGCCGCGCATGAGGACGTGGTAGGTGAAGAAGTAGGTGCCGGGGATGGCGCAGGTGAACTTGCCCGAGGCGGCGTCGTAGCTGTTGCCCAGGTTGGTGACCACGTCGTCGAACTTGAGCACCTCGTAGCCCTCGTGGGGGTTCTTGAGCCCGGCGTAGAAGGCGACCCTCGGCACTGTGCTGTAGGTGGCCGCGCTCACCGCGCCCGTAGCCCCCGGCCCCGGCAATCCCGGCGGTCCCGGTCTTCCCGCTTCCCCCCGCGCCCCCACCGGCCCCGGCGGCCCCGGTTCTCCGGGCGGTCCCGGCGGTCCCGGTTTCCCCGGTCTGCCCGGTTTTCCTTGCGGACCTTGCACCAGCGTGGAGGGCGGCGGGAGGGGGCCGCGCTCGGCGGGCTGCGGGGGGGCGGCGGGGCCGTAGGGCTCGCAGACCATCCGGCAGGTGCCCAGCATCTCGTAGCGGCCGTCGGCCCCGGCGGAGCTCACCAGCACCGGGATGAGCACCACCAGCACCAGCACCATCACCACCCCCGCCGCGGCCGCCAGCAAAGTTTTGCGGCCCAGGCTGAGCCGCCGCCCGGCCGGGGCGCGCTGGCGCCCGGGGGAGGGAATGGTGCCGGCGGGGGGAAGCAGGGCGGCGGCGGCGGGGGGGTCTCGGGGCGGTGGCGGCGGCTCCGTGAGCTCCGCTGGCTCCGGTGCGCCCCGAGCCGCTCGGGACACGCCCACCCCGACCGGGAAACGCCCACCCGGCCATGGACACGCCCACCCATCCCCGGACACGGCCGTGGTCGCTGATAACCACGCCCTGGGCACGCCCCTGACACGCCCACCCGCGACCACCGGTGCTCCGTGGGAAGGGAAACTGAGGCGGGGGGTGGATGGACCCCGGGTGCCACCCTGACGCCCCCACCAAGCGCTCGGGACCCCTCGGTCACCCCGGGCCCCTGTCCCCTGTCCCCACACGATGCCACCCCCAGCCCCGAGCACCCCCCAAGCTGGGGACACCCCAGGGACCCGTCGCCTCACCTTAACCCTAACCCTAACCCTA
>NW_016690504.1:61162-62408 GCF_001604755.1 Lepidothrix coronata | reverse complement strand
TGTGGTGACAGGGGCTGCAGCAGTGGCTGTGGTGACAGTGGCTGTGGTGACAGTGGCTGTGGTGACAGGGGCTGTGGTGGCAGTGGCTGTGGTGACAGGGGCTGTGGTGACAGCGGCTGCAGCAGTGGCTGCGGCGGCCCCGCTCGCCGCCACCGCTCCTCTGCAAAGGTTAAGCAAACAGCAGCTCCCGCACAATCGATCCCGGCTGTTTGCTTTGGCAGCGCGGAGCGCGGGCGGGGGGCGGTGCCGGGGGACGCCCACAGCAGAGGGGGGGCAGTCGGTGCTCCGGGGGCGCGGGTTTGGCCGGGGGGCGGCTGTACCTGCTGCTCTCTGAGGGGCTCCTGGAGGAGGATTTGGGGAAGGGCGAGGGCAGCCGGGCAGGGGGTTTGTGGGGCTGGGCTGTGCCTCAGTTTCCCCTCTCACTCTGCCCACAGGACCATGCGTGGCCAGGGGCACAGGGACATTGTGCCCCCAACACCCTCCACCCGGCCCCGCCAGCTGGGGGTCAGCCTGGGTGGGCTCAGCCCAGGGGTGGCTGTAATTACCTGGGCTCAGCTGTAATTAGCACTCGGAGCTGGACACAACATACGACCCCGATGTCGGCCTGGGGAGGGAGTAGCCATTCACAAACTGCCCCCAAAACCCTTGTGTGTCCCCAGGGTGGGGTCTGAAGGGGCCATGGGAGGGGAACACTCAGGTGTGGACAGGGAAGGAGGTGTCCAGTCCTTGGGCAGGACCCCTGGGGCAATGGGAGCCTCTGTCCAGACTGTCCGCTGGCCTCAGGAGAGGACACCAGCCACCCCAGCCACCAACCTCCAGGCCTGTGTCACCTCCAGGCCTGTGTCACCTCCATCCCTAAGAAGGGCCACTCCAACCACCTTGTTAGGAGGCAGAGGTTATTAAGAAGAGGAATTAAGAAGTTTTCCAGGCTGCGGAAGCCCGGGGAGATGCAGCACCAGCACGGATCAATATGGGAGCAAGGGAAGACCCCATGGACCAATCCCGAGGTGATGACCCTGGAGCTGGCCAGTGGGCTGCCTGGCTAGCCACGGGGCTGGCTGGCTGGTTGGCCAGTTGGTGACTGGCCAGCTGCTTGGCTGGTGGGTTGGCCAACTGGCTGGTGGGCTTAAAGGCCAACTAGGTGGCTGTTTGGTGAGCTGGGTGGTCGGTAGCCAAGTGGCTCACTGGCAGTGGGCTGGCTGGTTGGGCTTGGGTAGTAGATGGCCATGGGGTGGGCTGGCTGGCT
>NW_016690504.1:55705-58435 GCF_001604755.1 Lepidothrix coronata | reverse complement strand
CTCCTTCCACCCCCGGCCCCATTTATCGCGGAGGCGAGCGGGAGGGAGGTGGAATCAGCGCTTATCTCGGCCGAGAAATCGCGCTCCGGCCCTGATTTATGGCTGGCTGGGAGGGACTCCGGCAGCGCCGAGCAGTTAAGGAGCATTAAGAGCAGGGAGGGGGTGTTTGAAGGGCTCCCCCCACTTCGGGGATGCTCTCTGGGGCTGCACAGCGACCGCTGGGTCTCTCCAGATGGGTGTGACACAGGACCTGTGGGTGCACTGTGGGGCTCAGGGGAGGGCAAAGGAGTGGGAAGGGTGTCCGGCCCCTAAAAGGGGCACGTGCTGTCTGGGGACACTGAGACGGTCCCTGTGCCTAAAGGCTGGCACTGGGGACAGCCAGGACACTGCCTCACAGGGCCGAGCCCAGGAAGGAGGGTGGGAGCATCCTGGAGACCCCTGCGTGCAGGGAGGAGGGGCGGGCAAGGGCTGGCAGCACCCACCCTTCTCAAAGTGTGGGGATAAGGGGTGGCAGTGGACACAGGGGTACCCCAGGGGGAAAGCACTGGCACAGAGAACCACAGGGGGCCCAGGATCACATCCCAGGAAGCTGGAACTGCCCAGAGCCAACATGGATCCACAGCCCCCCTCAAGGAAGCTCAGGGCAGGGCTGACGCTCCGAGCAGCTCCTGGAGCAGCTCAGGGATGTTTACTGGGAAGAGCACGAGCGCCCGTCAGCTCTGCCTGCGTGTGCTGAACTTTACAGAGCGCAGCCGTGCCCCGGCATAGGAAACGACCTGGGAATGGGCCGGGAAGAGCCGCGGGAGCAGCCGCGGGAGCAGCTGCTGTTCAGTGTTTTATTAAAACAAAAGTGAAGAGCCAGCACCCGCCTCGCCCAGGCTCGGCTCTCCCGCCGGGAAAGCGCCGCCGAAGGAAGCTCAAACAGCAGGAAATGAGTCTGAACGAGGCAGAGCCCAGATCTCTGCCCGCTCCGGGGCGTATCAGACCCTTGGATCCAAAGACAAGGGCGATCCACGAGTGATGGTCACAGAATTAGAGGGCAGGAGGGAGGGGAGCAGCCACCTGAACACCCGACCCACGTGAACGAGGTGCTGTCCATCCCCCCCAGGCAGATTTAACACGTTTCCATTAAATCAATGTGAAAGAGGGGAAATCCCAGGTCTAAACTCGGATTAGGAGGGCTAAACTGCAGGGGATCACCCCAGGGACATTGTTGGCAGGGACAGGGCCCAAGAGGCCACCTCTTCCCAGGGAAGAGATTGTCCTGGAAGACACTAAAGTGAGATTGTCCCATATTAAAGTAAGATTGTCCTGGATTAAAGTGAGATTGTGCTGGATTAGAATGAGATCGTCCTGGATTAAAGTGCCTCAACTCACCGAAGTCCCACCATAGAGACCCACAGGGGGGACAACAAGAGCGTCCCCCCACAGGCACAGCTGGTGGGCGAAAACCTGAGCAGGGAGAAGGTGCCGGAAAAAACCCCCCTGGCTACATTCACCTTGGGAACTGTGCAAGGAGACACCTCTCCCCGCTGTCTGCATTCAGCTGGCAAAGCTCATTAACAGAGGTGGCCTTTTGGTGCCCTTTTCAAACCAGGGAATTCAGGCCCCTTCCCTGACTAAGAGAAAAGGTGAATTAGGAGATGAGATGCCGCAGGAGGAGGAACACCAGCCCCCCGAGCCCGGCGACGGCCGCGCCCGCCGCCAGCCGGGCCCAGAGGAAATCCAGGGAATCCTCGAGGCGGGCGTGGAGCTGCAGCACCTGCCGGCGGGTGCTCTCCCGGTCCCCGGAGTTGTCGATGACGTGAGTTGCCCACTGGAGCTTCTCCTCCAGTGGGATCTGGGAGCTGATCCGGGCGTCGGCCGCGGCCGCGTCCAGCCCGTTCCGCCTCATCAGCCGCGCGCGCTGCGCCGGGGGGTCACTGCCGGGGAGGGGATGGAGCTCAGGCGGGGTGGGAGGGAAGGGGGGTCTGCCTTCCTTGGGCATGAGGGGGGATAATAAAGTGGGAATGAGAAACATTCCCCGTGTCATTTCTGCCCCAGCCACTGGATCAGCACTGCCCGGGATGACTCTGCTGCGTGTTTTTGGCACTCCCACAGCCCACAACACCAGGCAGTGCCCCAAATCCTGCCCCAGCTGATGGTGTACAGGCTGTAGAAGGCCCAAAGGAACAACATTCCCTGCATGATGGTGCTAGCTTCCAGGGAAAGCTCAAGAAGCCCCCTCAAGTGCACTAGGATGAAGGGAGGTGCCACAGGACAAAGGGAGATGTCACTTCTCTCAATGGGCTTCGCACCAGGGCAGTGGCTGAGCCCTCACCAGAGCAGAGAGATGTGACAGCCCCCTCTAAGAGAGGTGGCAGTGTCCCTGTCCTCATGGTTCCTGGGGCACTTACCAATAAACCAAGACCGTGTATCTCATAAACTTGGTCAACCCGCGGGTCTCGAAGAGCAGAGGGATGTCCAGGATCACGTAGCGGTATCCTGTGGAAATGGCAACACCCCCCAGAAAAGGGAACAGCGTTAACCCCCGTTCCCAAATCCCTCCTGCTACACACACACCATGGCCATGAAAAGCAAAGGAAGTGGGAACTCTACAGCTCCATGATTGCAGCAGAGCCCGTTCGCCCTCCTCCCTCTCGCAGGGAGGAAATGGTTTCATTCCAAGTTTCCAGAGGGGGAAAAAAAAAAAAAACAACCCTAACCTGGCTGCTCTCAGACCAAAGGTGA
>NW_016690504.1:53823-55253 GCF_001604755.1 Lepidothrix coronata | reverse complement strand
GCAGCTGTGACACCGAAACATGGGGGAGCCTCTGGGCATGGCCCCAGGGCTGAACCCTCACCAAAACTGGCTGAGTTTTGTTTAAAAGCACTGTCACCATGAGGAACAGAGCTTGCCACAGCCAGTCACCGTCCCCCCAGGCCCTGTGGCTCCCAGTTTTCCCTGTGCCTCTGTCCTTGGCCAGCGCCAGCTCTGTGGCATCTGGGGAGGTGGGAGATGCCCTGCTGAGCCTGGGGGAGCAGGAGAGAGGAAGGGAAAGCTCTAAGCCAGGATTTCACTCCCCTGTGTGTGCCTCAGCCACAGGGACACCTCAGGTTTTGCTGCTGTCACCTCTTTATAACCCAACCCCCCTAAAACCCACAGCAAGCAGAGCCTGGACAGAGACATCATCCAAGGAGCCCCATTCCACTGCATCTCCGCCCCCAGAGGCTTCTTGCTGCCCTCCAGTTCGATCGATCAGAGCTTTCCTTACACAGCGATCCTCAGAGACAACATCCAGCTATCCCAAATCATTAAATCCTGACTAATGAGGACAAAGCTGCCTGCTGAAGCCACACAGCGCTCTCGCCGAGGGCCAGCGCAGCATCCGCCTCCTGAGCCCGCAGCCCCGGGTTCAAGACTCCATCTCTGCCTCCCGGCTTTCCTGCCTGTTGCTTCCTTTGTGTCCCTCCTCCTCCTCACCCTGCAGCAGAGCTTGGCCCCATGGAGCCAGCTCTGATAAGCGCCACGGATCCAGACTGGCTCTGTGAAGTCTGTCATACACGGAGACCTCCAGAACAGCTGGTGATCTTATCTGGCATTTCTCCAGCCCTGCCTGACAGCTGCATTTGTTCCATGTATCGGGGGGAAGGCAGGACTTTGGAGCCCACAGCTGTCAGCCCGTCCCTCACCTTATCGGCGCTCGGAGGGCTGCACAGCTCCCACCGAGGCCGGGGGCAGGGAAGGATATTCGGCCATTTCGGGAGTGTGACATTATCCGGGGGGTGATCTCAGCACAGGCCTCACAAAGCTGCTCCCAGGCCCCACAGATACACTTTAAACCGCAGAGGAAGGCGGTGAAGGGCAGCAGTGAAAGGCAGGAGTGAATCAGGAATGAATCCTCCAAAGGCCACCGCAGGCAGAGCACAAAGGCTGTCACTCAACGTCCCTTCCCCTTCTCCGTCCCTGTCCCTCTCCCCACATTCAGGGACAGCTCCTGCCCGGGAGGAGTCCCCGAGGGCCTCTTACCGAGCACAAAGTACTTCAGGATCTGCTTCAGCATCTCCTTCAGGATCTCGGGGTGGGTGATGGAGTTCAGCAGCCGCCGTTTCTCCGGCTGGGAGAAGACGATGTTCCCGAGAGCCTCACGATTTATCTCGCCGTTCTCCAGGAGGATCTCGGTGCCAAAGTACCGCAGGATCTGCTGGTGGGCCTTGGAGTGGGGCTGCACC
>NW_016690504.1:47260-50767 GCF_001604755.1 Lepidothrix coronata | reverse complement strand
GCCCCTTTAGGCCCTGGAAGGGGCTCTCAGGTCTCCCTGAAGCCTTCTCTTCTCCAGGTGAACCCCCCAGCTCTCCCAGCCTGGTTCCAGAGCAGAGGAGCTCCAGCCCTTGGAGCATCTCCATGGCCTCCCCTGGACCTGCTCAGAGAAATCAGAGGAAATTTCTGGTAGGGATGGTGAGGGTGACAGTGACAGGGTCAGTGACAAAGAAGAAGAATTCAGACAACATCTCAACGTGGGAGAACACAAGCACTGGGAGGGAGAGCCCTGCTCGATCCTGCAGCCGAGTAGGGGAGATCAGCCACCTCTGACATAATGGGGACACAGAGCCCACAAGGCACTCAGTGCATCCCATTCCCACACTGCCTGGCAGCCCAAGGGGCACAGAAACCACGGCTCTGAGCAGCAAACTGGTGTTTGTGAGCTGGCAAACACAGCCTTGGACACAGATCCTGTGCCTGCCCATGGCCCTGAGGCTGGGGGGGGGCGGGCAGTGACCCCCCAGCTCCTCTCACAGCTCCTGCACAGAGATCCCTGCTCAAGACAGACCCTGCAATCCTCTAAATCCAAAAGGCTCTGAAATGCTGAGGCAGCTCTGGAGGGCTGAGGGGACTCCTGGGAGTATCTGCATCCCAGAAAGGCAACAGCCACTGGAGGTTGGGAATGAACCCTGTGTCCCCCCTCCAGCCCCAGCCCAGGCTGTCCAGGGCTTTGTGCAGCTGAGTCCTGCAAACCCCCAGGGACAGAGGCCCCAGCTCTGCTGTCACCTTGTGACATCACCCTCACAGGCAAGGGGCTGAACCTCCCAAACCCCATTTTCCTGCCTGTTGTCTCTGAGAAGGAACTGGCCCTGTGATCTTTGGCCAGGAGCCATAGGCTGCTGGTGGTCACCCCCAGCCCCCTCCTGCCCAGACCCAGCTCCCAGAGAGCCCTGTACCCCAAACCCAACAATCTCAGCCACCACTGCTCTGCCCAAACGGTTTCTGGTCTCTCCCCTCCCTCCAGACACCCCCAGCCCCCCAAAAAACTCAGCGCACACAGGACCCAGGTACCTACTGCCTGCACTGTCCCCCACGAACAGGGGGCTGCAGGAGGGCTGAGATGGGTCAAAACACAGCACTGTGTCCTCTGGGCTGGAAAACACACACAAAAAAGACACTTTAGTCATAATTAGCTCCTACAAACAGGACTCAAAACCAGAGTTTAGGGGAAGACAGGGGTGGGTGAGTCCTGTGGCAGCTGGAGGCAGCTCAGCAGAGGGAAGAGGCAGAGTTGGAGTAAAAGCCAGGAGCTGATGCCAGCCCACAGCAGCACCATGTGCTCCTTCTCCTTCCCAGACCAACAGATGGGGAGAACTCCAGCAGCAACAAGGGGGAATAATCCAAAAGGACTCAGAAAGGGCACTTCTGATAAACAGCAGCGCTTTGGGGTGGCTGACAAACACCCCAAGCAGGACCTGGATGCCCCAGGGAGCCTTTTCTGGTGTTACTGTGGGTTCAGTATGATAGAGGGGCTGTTTGTTTATCCCATCAGGTTAAAATATTGCTCTCCCACCAGGATTTCATACACCTGCTGCAGGAGGAGCCTCACAGCAGCTGCACAGGGAAGAGCCACATAGCAGGGGTGGAGGCTCCACATGCCTGTTTTTTTGAAAAATACACTCAAAACTCTGCTGCCCACGTAGAGTAAACACAGGGCTTTAACTGCAGCAACATCAGTGTTCTGGCCTCCAGCCTCAGCTGGGATTTGCTCCCAAAAAACCTTCTATTTCTGTCCCTCCGTTGCAGGAATTACTGCAGGGGGAAGCAGCCCTTGGAAGGGTTGTCCTGGAATCCAGGGCCAGCCATGGCTTGGAACATTCGTGCTGTCCAAGGCTCAAGAGCTCAAGCACAGAGCTCAGCACACCGAACGAGGCATCAATATTTAACGAGCCCGGGTGTGAAGTGCACACGAGGGGAGAGAGGCCAGCCCGCTGCTGCAGCTGCTACAGGCAGGAGCCAGAACCAGTTTTCCCCAAAATACATTTTTTGGCTATATTCGGCCTGTGGCAACTAAATCAGAGATGGGGAAAGGCAAAACAGGAGGCATGGAGGCTGTTTGGGCTGTAAAGCCGGGAGAGCTGCTCCAGCAGTGAGGAACGGGGAGAAGCACCCAGGGCACCGAGGAAGTGGGTTTTAAACACTGAGGTGCCCCAAATTCCCCTGTGTCCCATCTCCTCTGGTTGCTGAGCGCAGCACAAGCTGCCAGCCCCAATCCACCCATCACAGCGACTGGGGATGGACCTGCAATGTCCTCCCGCACCACCCTACACCCCGGCTCGCCCCCTGCGCCCGTCCCCGGCTCTGGCACAGGGACAGACCCGGCGTTTGGCTCGAGGAGGCGGAGGTTAAAAGGAAAAATCATTAAATACATGGTTAATTAGGGGAAAAGAGCCGCCACCCCCGCCCTGACCCACCCGCGCCGTGGGACCCTCTCGGCGCCCTCACTCGCTCACCCCCTGCCCGCCTTCACGCGCCCCGCAGTATCCCGCGCGCCTATTGGCTGGCAGGAGGCGGGGCGCCTCTCCCAGCCAATCGGCACCGCCCTCATTGGGCTGGGCCCACCCCCTCCAGCGGGAAGCGGGCGGAGACGCGGACACGCGGCCTCGGTGCGGGACGGGTGGCCGAAGGGGCCGGGGCGCGGCTCTCCGCCACGGCGGGGCTGCCCCGGTGTGAAGGAGCCCTCCCGCCCCGGGACATCCCCAAAGGCTCACGGGAATTGTAGTCCTGGCCGCGGCGCAGCCCGGCCCCCGCAAGCCCGCGCAGACTACCGCTCCCGGCATGCCCCGCGGCGCGGCGCCCAATCGCGGCGCGCCTTGTTGCGGGGGCGCGGCCGGCGCCCAGGGTCCCGTTTCAAGATGGCGGACGACAGTGAGACAGCAGTGAGGCGGCCGCCGGCGCGGCTCCCGCGACCGGCGGCGGAGGAGAACGACCACGAGCACTGCAGCGACTGCGAGAACGAGGCGGAGCACGGCTCCAACCGCGGGTGAGCGGCGCTCGAGGCCGCGCGGCGCGGCGGCCGCCGGGGCCCATTGAAGGGAGGGCAGCGGCCGGGAAGTGAGCGGCGCCCCGCCCCCTCAGCGCGCTGATTGGCCGGCGTGCAGAGTGCCGCGCTGCGGTTGGTCGAGCCGGCTGTCGGTCAGGCGGGGGGCGGGGCGCTGCGGGAGCGTGTCCGGAGCTCGGCAGGGTCGGGCGCGGCCGCGGCGCGGGGGGGTGACCATTGACCTCAGCGCCTTTTCCTGACAGAAATGAGCCCATTTACTGTGTCTCCTCGTCCTGGCCTTAGAGACACACTTAGGCGAGTGTCTCTCCATATTCCCTCTGCCCTCCCAGCCCGTTCCTGGCATCCGCGTGCCCGCGGTGACACCCAGGGTGGTGATCCCGCTTCACTGGAGCGTGTGGCATCCCCTGCGCCCTGGAAGAATCCCAGGCTTCTGCACGCCCATCCCGTCGTTATCCTACACACACA
>NW_016690504.1:25119-46277 GCF_001604755.1 Lepidothrix coronata | reverse complement strand
CGGAGGAGCTGGAATGTTTTTGGCTGCAGATGCCACAAGCCGAGTGGGAGATGTCCATTAGGAAATAGTTTGAATTGCTTGGGAAATAACATTAAAAGCATAGTTGGTAGGCACAGTGATGAGGAGCACAAGGCAGGGGGGCTTTGGAGCTCTCTGGGAAATCTCCTGCCCCTCAAAACCTCATGGGGATCCACCCAGGAGAGACCAAGCAGTGGGAAAGGGGGTGGATTTCCTTCTGGATGTTGATTCCATACCGTCACATCCCATTGGGGTGTGGGAGTGTTTCTGGTCACCCCAGTGACACTGTCCCCAAAAACAGGGCAGGGGACGGGCCTGGAGCTGCTGGGCTTTGCAGAGCCACACTGGGAGTGCTGTCAGTGCCAGTCTGTGCACTGGATCCAGGCACTGAGGTTTAAAACATGAAAGTATTCCTTAGTGAAAGCAGCACTTCCTTTCCTTTTAAGGACAGGAAAGAGGAATTAGGTTTCCTCAGCCTCGGTCTCGTGTCAGCAGAGGGAAGTGGCTGCACTGCTCTCTGCTGTGGCCATCTGAGTTGATTTTCCAATGAAAACACTCTCACTTTGGTGTTTGTCATGTTTTCCTTTGTGTGGAGAGCGTGTCCTTCTGCTGTGTCCCTGGTGTTTGTGGAGGGTTTATTCCCTGACTCTGGAAATGGGCTCAGGCTGGTGGGGTTTGTCACCTCACAGGCAGCAAGGACAGCGGTGACACTAAGGATTGGAGTGTCCCAGCCCCGTGAAACAGGTCAGTCCCAGGCAGGAAGAGCTTGGGAATTCCCTGAAGTGCAGCTGGGTTGTTGCTGGATAGGGTGTGAGGGGGGAAAAGGAGCTTTTCCAGAGGGGCAGCTGCCAGTTTGGCAATCCCTGCCAGCACTTCACCACAAAAGGATGTTCCTGGGACAACCACATGTGGAATTCAGCTGTAGGTGTTGTGTGGGGCACAGTAACTGAGCTCTGCCATCTGGAGATCCTCCTCCCTCCCCGGCCCCTAACGAGATTACAGCCTAAGCACTGCTCCTGATTAGCCCCGGGTTTGGCACACGGATTTTCCAGCACCTAAATAGGGAGCTGGGATCAACTCTTTCTCATCTGACACCTTCCAGCCTCTCACCAGGCTGAGGGAGCCGAGTTGTCCCGCCTTGTGCTTCCTCCCTCACCTTGCAAAACCAAAGCCCTCAGATTTGGGAATACAGCAGGATCACCCACGGATCCAGGGGACAGAGGGGTAGATGCCGAGTACCAGTTTGTTACTGGCTGTGTGTGGTGTTTTCCAGCCTCCAGAGGCTGGAAGCAGTCAGTTTGAGTGGGTCTCACCCTGAACAGGCCCAGTTGGTGTATTTAGGTGCTTCCAAAACCCAATTTTCGAGATCACTCAGGTTATGGGTGTTGTTTTCTGGGCAGTGGTTTGTGCCTTTCCCTCCAACTCAAGGAGCCGTCTGGTAATGGGAAAGGAGGGATTGGAGTGCCAGGAATGGCCATGATGATGGTGCTGCCTTTCCCAGAAGAAGGGAAGAGTGTTTTCCTTAGCCAGAAAAGAGACCATTGTGATCCCACGGGGAATTGGAAGATGTTTCACCAACGTGCCCTTCTCCACCTGCTTTATCTCTCAAAGCACTTTAGAATGGAAAGAGGATCTGGGAGGAAAAAAGGGAGGAAAAGAGCTCTGAGTGCAGCTGGGAAGGCTGGAAGGCTGTTGGATGAGAGCTGGGCTGGCAGCTCCCCCTTCCTGGGGGTGAAGCTGCTTCAGCCCCCTCGGCTCCGTGGGTTGGGTCAGCTGCAGTAGCTGGGGTTTTGGATGGTGGTGACTTGTCCCAGGACACTGGTGGGCCATTGTCCTTAATTTCAGTGTCTGAGGGGCTGCAGCTGCCCTGGCTAAAGAAGATATTTGCTTCCTAACTAGATTTAAAATAGAAAATACCTATTGTTATTGCTTCTGAGTGAGTTGGTCCTTTGGGTTTTCCAGCATTTTCCTGCGTGGTGGTGACTCCTCCTCTGGGTTGGTTTTCATCTCCTTGATGGAGCAGGATCCTTCCCCAGGCAAATGCAAAACCTCATCCCACCTTCTGCCACCCTGATTTCTTCCAGGGCACGCCAGCTTTGCTCATAAATCAGGGAGGGTTTTACCTGTGAGCCTGGCTTGGTTGGACTGAAGTCATTAGCACCACGCTGGGACTTGGCAGCTCTGATTTATGGAGCCCAGCGACGCCCACGGAATACGAGGGGAGCATTTTGTTTGCCTCATCTGCCACCTGCAGCATCCCAGTGTGGGGTGAGCTGGGAAAACGTGTCTGTCTCCTCTGCAAGGGGCGGCTTCCGGCCCTTGGATGTGCTCAAGAATTCCCCTCGTGCTGTTAAAATTGGTCGGAAATGCTTTGGATGCGTTTGTTGCCGCTCCAGGGTGGTTTGGCTCAGCCCGGGAGCTCAGAGTGGCCGGGATGTGCCCGGTCCCGCCCCTGCTCCTCCCCAGGGAGGTAGAAAAGCCGTCACACATTTGTCATGGAAATCAATAGCGGTGTCAGTGCCGCTGTGTTGGGATTAGCGCTGCTGTCATGTCCGAGCCGCGGCTCCTGCGTGGAGGCAAAGCCCTCTCCTGGCAGTGGGAAGGAAGGTAAGATTCCCCCCAGGGATGGTTCAAGCCCTCTCCTGGCAGTGGGAAGGAAGGTATGATTCTCCCCAGGGGTGGTTCAGCAGCACCACGGGATGCTGGTCCTTGGAGCTGCTGCTCCTCTCTCTGCTCTGCTGCAAACAAACACTTCAGGTGCTTCTGGAGAAGAGGGGGGGCTTCTCTTCCCTCCCCATTGTGGAGCAGCTCACCCTGAGCCACTGCTTTTTCCCTGTGCCAGTAATGCTTCCTGTCTCCCGGTGTTCCACACAGGGCTCTGCTGATCGATTTTCTGATCCTCTTCCTTTGGTTCCTGCTGGTTCCCTTTCCCCAGCACATGCTGCTGTTCAGGTTTTTGTCCATGGAAAAGCTTCCCCAGCCCGGCAACTCCGTGTCCTGCAAACCAGGACAGTGCAGCCCATCACGTCAGGTTTCTGTGCTGCATCCACAGGCACCTCCTGGCCCAGCCCTCCCATCTTCATCCCTCAAAAACCACAGTTCTCTATCCACTTTTCCCTGGTTTCATAACCCCCTTGCTGCTCAGCTCAGGTATTTCATAGAATGGTTTGGTTGGAAGGGACCTTGTGGTTCCAACCCACTGCCACCTTCCACTTGTGTTTTTTAAGCTTTCTTCCCCTCCCAGCTCCTCCTTGTTCTGTCCTCACTGAAATAAATAGTTGGATGCTGCTCCAACACATTTGCCAGCATGTTTCTTCTTTCTTTTTCCTGCTCCACCCTCCTCACCACTGTCTTGTGTCTGGTAAAGACATGAAGCTGCTCCAGGAGTGTGTGGTGCTTGGGGGGTTCCAGGCTGGGCAGGTCAGAGCTGTGGGGTTGTCCCTGCTGTGAAAGCAGCAGTTGTTTTGGGCTACAAGGAACGAGACACCTCTTGTAGAGTAAACATGGCAGAGCCACTCCAGGGTTGAATTTCCCCCTGAGCCCTGATCCTCTCAGAGGCTGTGACCTTGTTTTGGGGACCACTGAGGCTCCTGCCAGGCTTGGGGTGCCCCAGCTCTGCAGCAGTAACATCACCTGTGCTGTGTCAGGTCCTGCAGGACCATGAGATCACCATCACTTGACCCCACGTGCCAGGCCAGGGGCAGGCACCTCTCCTGTGCTTTGGTCCTGGATTTGCCATCAGCAAGGCTGGGCTCAGCGTGGGGCTTCACCCCTGTGGCTGTTTTGGGGTGATCATCATCAGGATGTCCAGGGCTGTCCTGCATCCCTGAAAGAAGGAGCAATACCCTGGTGCATTTCCCACCCTGCAGTCCCAGAAATTTGCTTCTCAGTCTCGATTTCCCAGCTCCAGCATAACAATATAATCATTTTCCAATAAACAGCATCCCTAGAGCATCACCCCTGCAGGGGAGGTGACACTCAGCGCAGTGTCCTTGGCCACCAACCCTTCCGTGGTGCCTGGACCTGCTGCAGGGCCTTGTCCCCAGGGCTGGATCAGCGTTTGCTACTCCCACATCCATCCTTGGCCTTGGGGAGGAGGAAAAAGCGAAAGCTGGACATCCCACCACTCCACAGGGTGGATTTGGGCACATGTGGCCACACAGGGGAATGTGACAGCGGAGGTATGGTCACCTGTGGTGCAGAGCAAACCTGCAGGGTCGGAGGTGTTGGCTTTGATCCCTTTTTGGGAGCTCAGAGGGAATTCTCTGCTGTGAAGTGGGTGCTTGGCTGCACCCTCTGTGCACGGAGTATTCCCCTTCCTGGAGACTGACACTCAGCAGGGAGCCTGTATTTTCTTTGGAGAGCTTCAGAAGCCCAGTAAATGTCCTCCCCAAAGAAAACCCCAAGGCTGCAAGGATGTTTCTTTTGTTCCCCAGGGGCCTGAGTCCAGCAAATGACAGCGGAGCCAAAAAGAAGAAAAAGAAACCCAAACGGAAGAAAGAGAAAGGAGGAGGAGACCAGCCCGACCAGGCTCAGGACCAGCCAGTGAAGGTGAGCCACCCCTTCCTGGAATCACAGCCCCACACACCAGCCAGCCCCATCCTGAACCTCTCCAGTGCAGCTCAGAGCAAGGAAGGAGTCCCCAGTCCTGGTTTTGGGCACTTGGCTGCTCCATAAACTCCAGCCATGGAGTGATTTCCCAGCCTGACTCCGTGTGGGGGAATTGTTGTGCAGAAGGTGTTTGCAGAGCACTCCAGGGATAATGCAGCCCTTGGCTGGATGTCCCAGCCACTTCCAGGGTCACACTGGCGCCTCTGAGCTGCTCTTTCCAGACACCAGCTGCCTGTCACAGGCAGGAACTGCCACGCTGCCACCTGCCAGCTCCCCGTCCTGCCTGTCCTGCCTGCAGCAGCACAGGGGTGACACCTGATGGTGTTGATTTTTGGCTTGATTATCACCAGAACAGCAGCCAGGGAGAGCAGGGGCTGTCTTATCCCTCTGGGCTTTGCCTGATCCTCTCCAGCAGCTGGTGATTTGGGAAGGGGTGTAGGACATGCAGGGTTTGTCCCTGCCAGGGTGGCACCTTCCCGTCCCCTCTGGTCCTGTGGCAGGGGACACATCAACAGAGACTGTTTTCTGCCTGGTGCCCAGTTCCCATCCAAATATTTGGAATATTTTGTCCATCTGACTGTGCAGAGCTTTAAACTGGGGCTTTGCGTTTTTCCAGCTGAGTTCCCCAGGGATCAGGGAGGAGCTGGGGCTGAGAATTCACTGCAGAGCTACCCACCCTGAGGAAGAGGAGGAGGGAAGTGTCTCATCTCGACTGAACTTCTCTGATTTGTCCCAGGGACTCCTCTGGAAGCTGCAGTTTGTGGATACAGATCCAGCTTAGATGGAGGAGGCTGAACAATGAGAGGGAAAAGCCACTGCAAGAATCCCCAGCGCTGGCTGTGGGTTGATCCAGGGGGCCCTGCAGGGTGTGAGGAAGGGAGGTTTCCTCCTGGCGCTCACAGCACCCTCTTAACTGAACCTTAAAGTATTTTCAGGCAGTTCCTCCATCTCATTTGTCCCAGGAGTGCCTAAAAAGCAGGTCTAGGTGTGTGGCAGGTGGAAGGGTTCATCCATCCTGTAAAGGATTGAGGCTGGGAAGGGGGTCTTGTGCCTGCTCTCCCCTTCCTGGCAGTGCCCCCAGGCAGGGTCAGCTCCAGGATCCCCTGAGGAGGAGCCAAGATACAGACCTCGTGGCTCAGCTTACTCATTTCACCTTCCCACCCTCCTTTCTTGCCCTCAGGTGAACTCCTTACCCGCTGAAAGGATCCAGGAGATTCAAAAAGCCATCGAGCTCTTCTCTGTAGGTCAGGGCCCTGCCAAAACCATGGAGGAGGCCAGCAAGAGGAGCTACCAGTTCTGGGACACACAGCCAGTGCCCAAGCTCGGTATGTGCAGCCCCCTCACTGTCCTGTGGGCCCTGGGGGAAGCCTTATTGTCCCCAGGCTGCTCAGAGAAACCTGGAAAAGCTGGTCTGTGGCCACCAAGTGAGTCCCTGGCTGGCCTGGGCTTCAGAGGCATCACAACCACTTCTGCACCATTCAGCACAGAGGGACGAGAACCACTTCAGACATCTGATTTGATGCCTCCTGCATTTGGACATCCCTTAATCCCAGTCCATGACTTGGGTCTCCCCAGCCCTCTGTGCCCAGTTTTCATGCACAGTGTTGCCACATCCTGGACTATCCAGCTCTCCCCTTTTTGGGGTTGGAGTTTCCCATCCAGGGGCCCTTGGAGGGGAAGGTAACTTGGGGTGAGTTGGGGCCAGACAGTGATGGGAGCTGCTCCAGGAGGCAGGTCCATGTGCTGAGTCCCAGCCCACAGTTTCCAGGTTTACCTGAAGCTTGTCATGGCTTTAAATTGGCTGCTCTTCAGTAACTCCCTTCGTGGGGTTGTGTCTGACCTCTCTTGCTACAAACACCTTATCTGATTCCCTTTCCACGGGAATTCCCTTTCCATGCTGTCAGCACCACTGTGAGGCTTATTTTGGGTCTCAGAACCTGTTTGCTGGGAGATGGTCTCAGCTTTGTGCTGGGAAAATCCCAGTGAGGTGGCAGGGGGTCATGTGAGGCAGCAAAGCCTGCTCTTGCATTTCCCATTTTTCCCGAGGACCCTGGACTTCACAAACTTCGTTTCTGCTTGGGAAAAGCCTGGAGGAAGGGTGGGAGGTGTCTTTTGGGGAGAGGGAGGCACAAAGCAACCCATTCCTCTCAATGCCATGTTGCTGGCCGTGTCTCAGCATTCCTCATGGTCCTTGGGAGCACACTCTGGCACACGAGGATATTTAGGGCTGGATAACAGGAGGGCTGTGGGATTTTTGGGGCCAGATTCCAGAGCAGTTCAGCACCTGCTCAAAACAGAGAGGGCAGCCAGGGGTGAGCCTTTCTGGGAGCTGCCCGGGCTGGGTGTGATGGGGGAAGTTCTTGCTCTGGGCTCTCACCACCTCCCCATTGCCTGGAAACCTTTTCAATGCCTTTTTAAGGGAATTCCTGATTAGCAGGACTCGCTCCTCCTGGCAGCACTGAGGTGGTGCCGCTGTGCTGACATCCCAAATAAAGCTGGAGCTTGAGCTGACATGTCCTGGCTGAATCAGGGCTTTGGGACTTAGTGGTTTTACAAAACAAAAGTTGTGCTGTTCCCTGCAGCTCTTCCTTGGGCTCAGTGGGTGGGAAACACGGACACTTGCCAAGTGGCAGAGGCCAGAGCTGGCAGGAGAATCATCCCATGGAGCAGCTCCCGGGAAAGTGCTGGCCAAGGCTGGGAGCATGGGGATGGGGAAGGATGAGGCATCACACGTGGACCTGGAGAGTGTAGCTGTGGCTGTGTTTGGTCACCTGAGCAGCACTGGTGAGGTTCTGGAAGGAGAAGATCTCAGGAGGACCATTTGCATCCTGCACATCTGTGGAAGAATAAAACAAGACGTTGCTGGGACTGAGGTGTTTGTATTCAGCCCCACCATTGCCCTGGGAGCAGTTTTGATTCCCTGCCCTGTGTTGTCCCAAGCTGGGAGGGTGAAATGACAATCCCTGGCTGCTCCAGGGACCTGGGGTGGGAGACAGGAGTGTTGGTCACCAGATTGAGGCTTGGCCTCACACAGTGGAGAGTTCCATGGCTCCCTGCTCTCTCTTCCAGGAGAGGTGGTGAACACCCACGGCCCGGTGGAGCCGGACAAGGACAATATCCGTCAGGAGCCATACACCCTGCCCCAGGGCTTCACCTGGGATGCCCTGGACCTCGGGGACAGAGGTGTGGTGAGTACAGGCACACGTGTGTTGGGAGGGCATCTCGGTTGGCAGTGCCTTACTTGGACTGTTGGAGATTGTTTTGGGGACGGAAACATGTCCCGCACCCCACCAGGAGTCTCCAGCTTGGTGTTACACCATCTCCTTGGGGTTGGATGGGTCTGACTTCCCTTGCTGCAGTTCCCTCTCGCCCATCCCACGTTGGCCTGGTTTCTCCATGGGGACAATAAGGATGCCTGAAGCCAGGCATTCCCTTAAGAAAACCTTTCAGACCGTGACCCACCTCCCTGGGAGATGACCCAGGGGCACCAGGACGTGTCCTGCTGCTCTCCCTGCTCTGCCCCAGGACCACAGTGCCTTTAACAGGGATGTGGCTGTTGTGGCCACACAGGAAGCATTCAGGGTCCCCTCTGGGGGCAGCTGGAGCAGGTGGTGACTGAATAACCTCCTTAACCTGTGTGCTCTGTGCTGCTGTAGCTGAAGGAACTCTACACGCTGCTCAACGAGAACTACGTGGAGGACGACGACAACATGTTCCGGTTCGATTACTCCCCTGAGTTCCTGCTGTGGTGAGTGGCACCAGGAGTGTGGAGCAGAGGGGGTTGGATGCTGACAAGCCTCATCCCAGTGACAGCACTGCAGCTGCCTGTGCTTATCCCATCTCACTTCCTCCTGAGATGTCCCTTCCCCATCTGTCACTGCGTGTGTTGTCCCAGGGACACTGCGAGGGGGGCTGTCACCCAGCCCTGCCTGCCTCCGGCTCCTTTGACATATGGGAGCCTAAAACTGGACCTTTTTCCTCTTTGCTTTGATCCCTCAAGTGTTTGTGAACATCCCAGTAGCTGAGGAATTTCCCAGTGCCCTGGAGCTGTGGGAGGAGGGCGGCTGCCAAGTGATGCTGCCAGCAGTTACCTGTGCAGTCCTGTTGCAGCAGAGCTGTTTCCTTGGGGTGCTCCTGAATCGAGGAATGTGGATTTCCTCCTGTGTCACTAGTGAGGACTGGCCTTGGCCTTGGAGTGCAGGAATTGCCATGGATCCCAGCACATCACTGTCACCCTCTCATCCTCCTGGATGCAGGGTGTCCCAGGGCAGGGGGGGAGGCAGGAGAAGGCACACTGGGGACATGGGGACATGGGAGGTGACTGTGAGGTGTGTCTCTCCCCAGGGCACTGCGTCCTCCGGGCTGGCTGCCCCAGTGGCACTGTGGGGTCCGAGTTGTCTCCAGCAAGAAGCTGGTTGGATTTATCAGCGCCATTCCAGCCACAATCCACATCTATGACACGTGAGTGCTGCTCCCCTGCCTTTCTCATCCTGCCTCTTGCTGGCAGGTGGGGCTTCCTGGGAGCACTGAGGGGGTCTGGCTACGTTGTCCTCCCCAGCCCACAGCCAGACCTGCACCCTGCAGCCTTGCAGGAGAAGATGGCAGATATTTGAGGTGGTCAGGGCAGCTCTGCACAGGGACATCTCGAAAGTCAAGAGCTGTGAAGGCTTTTCCTCAATGAGTGAGGTCAGCTCAGAGCTCTGGCTTACAGAATTCATCCAGGGCTGGATGGAGACACAGAATATCCTGAGTTGGAAGGGACCTCTGAGGATCATCCAATCCAACTCCTGGCCCTGCACGGGACACCCCAACAATCCCACCTTGTCCCTGAGAGCATTGTCCAAACACTCCCTGAGCTCTGGCAGCCTTGGGGCTGTGCCCATTGCCCTGGGGGAAGAACCTTTTCCTGAGATCCAACCTAACCCTCCTCTGACACAGATTCAGACCGTTTTTCCTGGGAAAACCATGGGTAACAGCTTAAGGGCGAGCTCTCCAAACCCAGCCCTTGCCCCTTGGCCCTTCCCTGGGGCGTTGCCTCCTCACTCCCTTGAAGGGGCTGGTGGTAAATCACCCAGGGCGTTGGTGTGATCCTCCCAGGTCAGGACAGTCGGGTCTCATGCTCTGCATTGTTCCTTCCCCAAGAGAGAAGAAGATGGTGGAGATAAACTTCCTGTGTGTCCACAAAAAGCTGCGCTCCAAGCGGGTGGCTCCGGTGCTGATCCGCGAGATCACACGGCGGGTGCATCTGGAGGGGATCTTCCAGGCTGTTTACACTGCAGGAGTGGTGCTGCCAAAGCCTGTGGGGACTTGCAGGTGAGTGCCTGTGGCTCTCCAAGGATTTCTCTCCGCGCATCTCCCGTTCCCAAAGTCCCCTCTGACCAGTAGCACCTGTGGGATTCCCGAGACAGGAGAGAGTGATCCCAGCCCAGATTTCTCCTCCCCGCACTGCCCTTCCAGGATTAAGTCCAATGGCTTTGCTAAAGCTGCTCATGTAACCCAGGAGAGGAGACTTTTGCAGCACAGGCACCTCAGGGGGAGCTGCTGGCCCAATGTTCTCCCTTGCCCTCACGGCAGCTACGAAACCCTCGTGCCCCAGAACCATCTCCCACCGCCAGTGTGTTTCCGCAGGTACTGGCACCGCTCCCTGAATCCTCGGAAACTCATCGAGGTCAAATTTTCCCACCTGAGCAGGAACATGACTATGCAACGTACCACGAAGCTTTACCGGCTGCCCGAGGTGGGTTCCAGCCGGGAGCAGAGCTCAGGAATTGCCCCTGGCTGGGCCAGGCTGGGAGCTGGAGCACAAACATCCCGGCCGAGGTCGAGTCCTCTGCCTGGTGACCCGGGGTTTGCCCCGTATGGTAAATGACTCTGTCAAGCAATTGTGCTTTATTTAATCTTTATGCATTTCTGCCTGAGTACCTACATTTTGAGGGCAGATTCTTGCAGTTAGAGGACCCTGTGAGGTTTTGTTTGATGGTGAGTCATAGCCTGTCCTCCTGCTTAAAACAAGCAGGCAGATCTGACAGCCTTCATCTGTCCAAACACAGCCTCGGCGTGACCTTGGAGCGCGTTAGTCCCTCATTCTTCAGTCACACTGATCAGATCTGGCACTGCAGTTGTCCTGCTGGGGAAGTTCCCCAGCTGGATATGAGAGAAAAAAAAAACAAACAAAACATTAAAATTGCCACCACCTTCCCCGACCTTGTTGACTCCTTTCTGTCGGCCAGAGCTGCCCGTTTGGGTTGGAAAGTGCTGTTTTAGTGCCGGGCAGCACAAGGCTCCCGGCTCCTGCCTCCTGACACCACACAGGCACCAGCTGCTGGGGTGAAGCTGCTGGTTTCTGCACAGGAACTCAGCCCCAGAGCAGATCTGGGCTTGCTGAGCCATCCCAACCCTAGATTAGTAAGTGAGGCCAACTGGGAATAATATCAGGCAGCTTCTTGCAGAGCAAGGACACGTCTCCCAGCCTGTGCCTGCTGTGAGCGGGAGCAGAGACCTGAAAGGAAGCAGAGATTGGTGTCATTAGTGGGTAGGAGGCCACTGCCAGTGGGACCTGACCTGGCACACGGGGCTCTGGGACGTGCTGTTCTCTCTGTGATCTTTGCCATCGGTGTCATCTGGCAAAGATCACAGAGATCACATCCGTCCTTTGCTGGGCACGCAGGGCTGGGCTGGGGGGCTGAAAACGGGCTGAGCTAAGCAGAGAACATCTCTGTGCTGCTTGCTGGAGAGCCCTTGGCTGGGAAAAACCACCGTGCAAGCAGCAGAACAGTTTGTCCCACTTTCTGCAGACTCCCAAGACTCCCGGCCTGCGGCCCATGGAGCACAGGGACATCTCTGCCGTGCACAAGCTCTTGACCGAGTACCTGAAGCAGTTCCACCTGACGCCCGTGATGAGCCGAGAGGAGGTGGAGCACTGGTTCTTACCTCAGGAGAACATCATCGACACCTTTGTGGTAGAGGTGAGAGGCAGGAGCGGGGTGATGGGGGGTGTTTTCCTGGGTTTTGCCTCTGCTGGAGCTGTGAGAGCACTGAGATGTCCTTCCAGGGTGGGCGTTTGCTGGAGGGTGGTGTCTCCATCCTGGGCTGCTCAAGAGTCCCCTCCCACCCACTGGAAAAGCCCCTCTAAGGCTCTTTCTGGGCTTTATCCCAGCTCTGACATGTCATGGCGTCACTTCTGCCTTCCAGAGCACCCCGGGGGAGGTGACAGACTTCCTGAGCTTCTACACTCTGCCCTCCACCATCATGAACCACCCGACTCACAAGAGCCTGAAAGCTGCTTATTCCTTCTACAACGTTCACACCAAGACGCCTCTCATCGACCTCATGAGTGACGCCCTCATCCTCGCCAAGTCGGTGAGGGACAGCAGGGACGGGGTGGCACCAGGGCACCGGGAGCTCACTCGGCACTGGGAAGCTCACTGGGCACTGGGAGCTCACTGGGCACTGGGAGCTCACTGGGAAGCTCACTGGGCACTGGGAGCTCACTGGGCACTGGGAAGCTCACTGGGCACCAGCAGCTCACCCGGAAGCTCATGGCAGGCTGGACACCCTTGGTTTTGTGGGAAGGGCCAGCCACAGGGCTGTTCCTAAAATCCTAAAGGATCTGCCACTCAGGAGAGGGATGCAGGGGTACCCTGAGCCTTCCAGCTCGTGGTGAGCAGAGCTCAGGGTGTCTGCTCGTGTCCTACAGCAAACAGTCCTGCTGTGTGTCCATAGGACTTGGATTGAGGGTGGGTACACTGAGGCTGAGCTCTTACCTGCTGGCCTTGGGCCCTTTTTTTGGGATGCAGAGCTGGGCAGGAGAGGGGGACAGGCAGCTCACAGGTGGGAGGAGCTCTCCAGCATGAAAGCAGGAGCTCACGGCTTTGTGTCTTCCCTGAGCAGAAAGGATTCGACGTCTTCAATGCACTGGATCTCATGGAAAACAAAACCTTCCTGGAGAAGCTGAAGTTTGGGATCGGGGACGGGAACCTGCAGTATTACCTGTACAATTGGAAGTGTCCCAGCATGGCCCCAGAGAAGGTCAGTGCCGTGGGGTGGGGGATCCTCCTCGTGTGTTGGAGGGGGTCTCGTCCCCACAGCCCCAGGGAAATGAGTTTGTTACACACCCCTCAGTGTTCCCAGGCTGGCTGGTGTCTGTCACACGTGGTGACAGGTGAATCCAGTGTCAGCTCCTCTGTGCCATCCCTGCTGTGCCTGCACAGAGGCTGTCCCTGGGGAAAATCCCTGGACACTCATCTCTCCAGGCTCATTTTAGTCTTGAACGGTGACACATGGGACACCAGTGGTTGTGACAGTCACCTGGGAAGCAGTTCCTGTGCCCTGTGAGCCCTCACAGGACCCAGGAGTCACCACACAGCCCTGGGTGTCACTGTCCTAGTGGGGTGGGAAGAACAACCACCCCCTCTGGAGAGAGCAGGAGAACTTCAGAGGTGTTGGGTTGTTGTGAACAGGATCCCGTGAGGATGAGCTGTGTCACCATGAGCCATGGAGTCACAGGGTGTCACCTTGTCCCCAGGGCCAGCAGCCACTCCCCACCTAGCTGCTCCCAGTACTGGGCCATGGGCACCCCATCTGCCAGGCCTGGCTGTTTTTAGGTAGTACCTGGTTGCCACTGTCCCTCCACCCTGAAGATGTTCAGCATCTGTCCAGTCCACAGCCCCCTTGGAGAGGATGGTGCTTGAGAGCCAGAATCTGCACAGCTACATCCCAGCTAATTAATGCCTTAACAGCTAATTAATGCCTTGATGGCAGTCACGGGGCTTTGCTTCCATGATGTGAAGCCAGGTCTGTCTCTGGACACAAAACACACACCCTAAACCAGCCTCACTTGGCCACTGAGCCTTCCAGGAAAGCCCAGGAGATTCCCAGGAGGTGTCAGCAATCCCTTTTCTCACTGGAAGAGCTGGTGGGTTGGAGAGCCTGGTGCTGGGAATGCTCCCAGGATGTGCCCTGTGGTGGGGCTGACCAGAGACCAGGACCACCCACCAGCAGTGGGACTTGTCTCAGGACTGGGCTCTGGGAAGCAGCTTCTCCCAGATCATAGAATCATGGAATGGTTTGGGTTGAAAGGGACCTTAAAGCTCATTCAGTTCCATCTGCTTTCCATAGGCAGGGACACCTTCCACTATCCCAGGTTGCTCCAAACCCCATCCAACCTGGCCTTGGACACTTCCAGGGATCCAGGGGCAGCCACAGCTTCTCTGGGCAACCTGTGCCAGAGGCTCACCACCCTCAGCCAAGAATTTCTTCCCAATAGAATTCCTTCCCAATATCCCATCTAACCCTGCCCTCTGGCAGTGGGAAGTCATTCTCCCTTGTCATGTCCCTCCATCCCTAGTCCCAAGTCCCTCTCCAGCTCTCTTGGAGCCCCTTTAGGCCTGGAAGGGGCTCTCAGGTGTCCCTGGAGCCTTCTCTTCTCCAGGTGAACCCCCCCAGCTCTCCCAGCCTGGCTCATGGCAGAGCTGTTCCCTCCCTCTAATCATGAGCTCAGGAACATCCCTGGCTCGTGAGTCAAGTCTGTCTCACAGCCTGGCGGGGTCTGTGGTTCGTCACACCCCAAACATTGGTCACCTCCCCAGAGCTGGGCAAGTGCCCATGTGCCCATTCAGCCACAAGTCCAGGGCTTTGCTGCTCTCAAATATCCCAAAACTGGTGAGGAAACCCACATGGACAACTCTGAGCCCTCCCAGCTGGCACAGTGAGGGGTCGGGAGCTGTGTCTGCCCGGAGCTGGGAACACCGGTGCTCGGGCACATCCTGACTCCCCGTTTCCATTGGTCCCAGGTCGGACTGGTGCTGCAGTAAGTGAGCCCTTGCCAGGAGAGCGTGGAGGAGCCGGGCCTGGTGGAGGTGCTGCCCCTCATCCTTTCTGCCAAAGCTGGACCCGCACCGGGCCAGGGGGAACCGGAGCAGCCGCCCAAGGCTCCCGCCGCCACCCGCCGCCTCCTCGTCTGGTCTGGTCTAATTTGCATCCTCGTAAAGACACGATCAAGGGAATGTAACTGCTGAAACTAGATCATGATTGGCATATAATGGAGTTAACGGGTGAATAATAAAAGTATATATTATATATATTTTAAATCTTTCCTGTTCCCAACTGCCATGAGTCGCATTCGGCCGCTGCACCGGGACTGTTCTCCGTGGGCACACCGAGGTGGAGGCTGCGGCACCGGCGTGGTGGAGCACCGGGATGTGGTGGCCAGTGGCCAGGTCCTCCTGCCTGCCCTGAGGGTGCTTTGGACTCTCCCCTGCTCGGCTCTTTGCCCCCAGTTTGCTCCCTCCTCTGTTCAACTGGTTCCCTCCCTGCGGGCTCCGGAGCACGTCGGAATTCCTTCCTAAGGGCTATTTGTGCAAGTGATGCCTTGTCCCATCTCCTCCCAGACATGGAGACTCCAACCCTGCAACGGGGCGAGTGCTGAACTGAGGGGCAGCAGCCCCTGAGGATCCAGGGGGACTCAGCTCTGGCACACCCATTTCTGCTCAGACTCCTGGGGCTCCTTCCCTGTAATGCTGGGGCTGTGGGCACCAGGAGATGCTCCATCACTGCTGCCTCAGCTGCTTTTCTCTGGAAGCATGGAAATATGGATACATGCCACCGGCATCACCCCCGGGCCTTCAGGCTCCCCAGCCACCCTGGTGCCTCCACCACCTCCCAGCTCGTCATCTTGTGCTGTGGAATCTACCAAGATAAAGGAAAAGTTTTCTCTCATGGAAAACCTTCATCCCATCGAGATCCTTTGGGAAAGGAGCGCCTGGACAGCCTCCTGCCGTGTCAGGAACCGTTTCCACCCAGCTCTCCGAGATGCTCCTGCCCTCCCAGCCAAAGGTTTCCAAAGCTGCACACCAAGGCCAAGACCCCCCGTCTATGCACTCCCCCACCTCCCTGTCCCCGTGTGTCCGTCACACCCTGTGGCACCACGGACCCCCAGGGTCTCTGCCCACCCCAGCCTGGACCTGCAGGGCCCCAGTGGGGACCAGGAGCCCGTCATGTCCCCCCCGGCAGCGCCATCACATCCCCCTGCTCGGGGTCCTGTGTCACCTATGCAAGTACCTCTGTGTCCCCTCTGGTGTCCCTGCTGTGCTGGGGGAGGCTGGGTGTGGGTGGGGGGCACCCAGTGGGACCCTCCCCTTGCCCCTGGGGCAGGTTTGAGGGCTGTTCCCTCCCGGCTTCCGTGGGTGCAGCACCCATGGGTGCTTGGCAGCTCCCTGGGACAGTGCTGGTTTGGGGGTGGGCTCGGCCCTTATCCCCCCACAACAGGCCCTGGGGGGTGACAGGGACAGCGGGACAGGCTCTGTTAAAATAAAACCTTTATTGACTGGCTTGACCCCGGGGTATAAATGTGTGCCAGGGCAGGGGTGGGGGTGTGTCCCCAGCCGGGCACAGTGTGGCACATGGTGGCAGGGTCCCCTGGGGGACCTCGTGGTGATGGCACTGTCCTTGCAGCTGGCATCAAGCATGGCCAGGGCTGGTGACATTTGGGGGTTGCTGTCACCCCTGTGGGGTTTTCTACGGCCTGGTCACCCCATCCTGGCTGTCACAGGGACAGGGAGGGAAGGAGTAGGGCACCAGCAGACGAGGTGGCACTATGGGCACTATGGAGGGGGTCCCCCAGCCCCTTGGGTGCTGTCACCACAGGCAGGGGAGCAGTGTCACCGGGCTGTCCCCACACAGGGAGCAGGAGGGTGCCCACCCCCCACGGGGGGACACGACGTCCCCCGTCCCACGGGGACCTCCCAGGGACCTCACAGGCTCCTGCACTGGACGTGCACGAAGAGCGTGGCCGGGGACAGGGACGCGCCGTCCTTGGAGAGCAGGTGGATGTGCCGGTACCCTGGGGACACAGAGGGGGCTCAGCGCGGGGCAGGGGGACCGTCCCCACCCCCGGGGGGCAGCGGGGGTGGCTCCCCATCCCCCCACCTGTGCGCAGGCTGGGCAGGGGCAGCGTGAACTGCCCCACGAAGTCGTTGCAGGAGGTGCTGTCGTAGTCCTCCACCACGAAGCGGAGCAGGGCCAGCTCGGGGACCCCCACCCGGAACCGCAGCGTCTCCTCCCAGCGCGGGTTGAACCCTGCGGCACCGGGACGGGGCTGGGCGGGGCCGCCGGGGCCACCCCCCGCCCCCAGGGACCACCCAGACCCACCCTGGCACCGGCTCGGCTGCCACCCTGCACAGGGCAGGGCGGAACTGGGGCAGCAGGGGTGATACTGGGCCTGCGGTGGGGTGTACTGGGGAAAAGGGACTGGGCTATACTGGGAGAATGGAGGTCATACTGGGGCTGTGGTGGGGTATAGTGGGGAAAAGAGGTCGTGCTGGGGCTGTGAGGAGGTATGCTGGGGATTGGGGGTCATACTGGTGCTGAACTGGGCTACACTGGGAGAATGGGGGTCCTGCTGTGGCCACGGTGGGGTATACTAGGGAAATGGGTCATACTGGGGGAATGGGGGTCGTGTTGTGGCTGCAGTGGGACGTACTGGGGGAATAGGGGTCATACTGGGGGAATAGGGATCATACTGGTGCTAGACTGGGCTATACTGGGGGAATAGGGGTCATACTGTGGCTGCAGTGGGATATACTGGGGGAATAGTGGTCATAGTGGGTGAAAGGGGTGCTGGACTGGGCCATACTGGGAGCAGAGTGGTCATACAGGAGCCATGGTGGACTGGAGGGGTGGGATCATACTGAGGGAATGATGGTCATACTGGGACTATGATGGGCTATGCTGGGGGAATGGGGGTCATACTGGGGCCATCGTGGGCTATACTGGAGGAATGGCAGTACCACTGGGGCCAGGCTCTGCTATACTGGGGGAACAGGAGTCCTCCTGTGATCAGTCTGGGCTATACTGGGAGAATGGGAGTCATACTGGGGCTGTGATGGGCTATACTGGGGAGGATGGTCATCATACTGGGCTTGGGCTGGGTATACTGGAGGCCAGAAGGGAGCAGCACTGGTGAGGATGGGACATGCTGGGACCCTGCCAGTGCTGGGGATCAGGCTGTGCTGGGGACAGAGCACTGGGGGGCACTGGGGGAACTGGGACGTCCTGGGCACCAGTGCAGCTGGGGGTGGGTGCTGGGGGGGTAGTGCTCGAGGGACTGTCCCCCCCTGGGGGTCAGGGGGCACCTGGGAGGTCCCTGGGGTTTGGGTGCCCTGGGGTGTCCCCAGGGGTCAGGGTTCCCCGTGGTGCCTCTGGGTGACCTGAGGTGTCCTGGGGATCAGGGTGCCCTAAGGACTGGGGGCCCTGGGGTGTCCCTGGAGATCAGGGGCCCTGGGATGGCCCCCAGACTGACCGTTGTTGAGCTTGTGCCGGGTCTGTTGCCGGGCGCAGTCGGCCGGGACCCCGTGGACCTCCACGCGCACGAAGGGATCCACGATGGAGCTGCCCTTGTCCCTGTTCAGCTTGGGCAGCTGCTGCGCCGTGATCACCTGGGGACAGGGGGCTGGGGCACCAGGGGCACTGCGGGGGGCTTGGGGGGACAGGGTTGGGGGGACAGGGCTGGTGTCCCCAGGAGAGGGGGTGTGGGTGGCACTTGGTTGGGACTGGTGCGAAGAGAAGGGAGGTGTTTGATGCCACCCAGTAGAAGGGTGATACCAGCTGGATTTGGGGACAGAGTTGGTGTCACCCAGGAGAAGGGACAAAGGTGGTACATGGCTGGGTGCAAGGACAGAATCGGTACCACCCAGGAGAAGGGACATGGGTGGCACATGTCTGGGTGCAGGGACAGGGTTGGTGCCCCCAGGAGAAGGGACATGGGTGGTACCCAAACAGATGTGAGGACAGGGTCAGTGTCCCCTGGGGAAGAGAGGTTGGTGGCACCCAAGGAGAAGGTGTGCAGGTGGCACCTGGCTGGCCACAGGGTTGGCATCACCCTGAGGGGACATGGGTGGCAGCTGCCTGGGCATGGGGTTGGTGTCACCCAGAAGAGACGTGGGTGGCACCTGGTTGGGAGCGGGGTTGGTGTCACCCGGGAATAGTGGCCAGGCATTGGAATGTCATGGGAGTCACCCAGTAGGGCCGCGGGTGGCACCCACCCAGGGGTCGTGGGGTGCCCTCACCCTGATGTGCAGCTCCAGGCGCCGGGACCCCTCCCCGGGGGGGCTGCGCAGGCAGGGGGGCTTCAGGACGTACCCACAGCCCCCGTTGCCCAGGAAGCGCCCGGTGTTCAGGTCCATCTCATATCCCGGAGTCTGGAAGTTGAGGGCCACTGTGGGGACAGCGGGACGGGTGTCAGAGCGGGTGACAACTCCGGGGGGGTGCCAGGTGTCCCGGGGGGCTGGGGGGTCTCACCCAGCTGGCAGCCGGCGTTCCACATCTCCTGGGGGTTGTAGTTGGCTGAGTTCATCTTCAGCCCCAGCGGGTACACCCGGCTCAGCTGCCGGGTGTTGTACCGGACCAGCGCCGGGCCTGGGGAGGGACAGGGCTGAGCGGGGCCCATGGGGCTGGTGTGGGGCCCCCTGTGTGCCCGGGGACAGGGACAGAGCCTGCCCGGCTGCGTGGACCCCAAAACCAGGCCCTGCGGTTCAGCCCCCAACCCCGGACCTTGAACTTGGAGCCCAGACCCTGATCCCAGTTCTCAGCCCCTGGATGCTGACCTAGACCTTAATCTGAGCCCAAGATCCCAGGCCTTGACCCCACACCTTGGCTTTAGATGCCAGACCCTGATCCTGGACCTTGACTCTGACCCCACACCCCGATCCATCAGACTCCAAACCAAAACCCTGGACACTGACCCACATCCTAATCCCAACTCTAGATCCCAGACCCTGACCCCAGACATTGACTCTGGACCCCAGATCTTGAACACTGACTCAGATCTTAATCTCAGCCCTGGACCCCAGACCCTGACCTTAGATCTCGACCCTAGACCCTGACCTCCAACCCCAGACTTTGACCCCAGACCTCAGTCCCTGGACTGTGACCCAGATCTTAATCCCAGCCCCAGATCTCACCCTGGACCCAGATGCCACATCCTAAACCCTGATCCCAGACCCTGATCCTAGTCCTGTGACCCTCTGGCCCCAGACTCTGCCAGCAGACCCCAGTCCCACCAGTCCAGAGCAACCCAACCAAGGCCAGCGTGTCCCTGACCACCACCCCTGGACCCACCCTGGTGACAGAGCCCATCCTGCATCCCAGTGACATTAGGGGCATGGAACCACTCTGTCCCCATCCCTGCCCCACCCCTGTCCCCATCCCTGTCCCCATCCCATCACCCTCACCCGCCTCCTTGATGAGCTTCCGTGCCTTCCTCTCGCTGAAGGAGGACATGTGGCAGGGCTGGGGGTGGCGCAGGGCCTGGGCCAGCCCGGGGAAGGGCACGGCCTGGCAATAAACCACCAGGGCTGACAGCTCCGGGGACACCTGCAGTGCATCCTTGGCCTGCGGGAGCCACCGTGGGGTCAGGGCCACCCTGTCTCTGGGGGCCAACCCCCTGCCCAAGGGTCTGCAGAGTCCCCCACCCTGAGAGCCTGAGAGCCCCCAAAGGGATGGAGAACCTGAGGCAATGGAATGATGGGCCGTGGGCTGATGGACAAACCAAGCATGTTGAGAACCTGAGGTCATGGAGAGCACAAGGGGATGGACAACCCAAGATGTCAGAGACCCCAAGGTGACAGAGACCCCGAAGTGATGGGCACCCCGAGATGATGGAGAGAGGTGACAGAGACCCCTGAGGTGATGGAGAACTGAGGCAATGGAGAACCCCCCTCCAAGGTGATGGAGACCCCGAGGGATCACCCTGCAGGTGATGGAGACCCCAAAGTGAGGGATAATCCAACATGATGGAGAACTTGAGGTGATGGAGACCCTGAAGCATCAGAAACCCCAGCCCAATGGAGTACCCAGCCCAATGGGAAGAGGGAGGCAGAACTGAGGGGTCCCCAGTATCGGTTCCCTCTGCTGGGCCACTCACCACCCCCACGGCACCCAACCCATCAACCCCCAGTTCCATCCCACAACCCACCTGCAGAGGTTTGATCTCCTGCAGCGACTGGAAGAGGAGAGAGCGGGGCTGCAGCGGGGTGTGCTGGCTGTGCTCACCCCCCCAGGGCCCAGCACTGCTGGCACACTCCAGGATGCCGTGGTCCTCCAGCACCACCACGACTCCATGGCCCCCCAGCACCACTGGCATGCTGTGATCCATCAGGACCACCAGGACTCCAAGATCCTCCAGCACCACCACGATGTCGTGGTCCCCCGGCACCACAGCCCTGGGAGAGCCCCTTACCCGCCGGTTGCTTCTGTCCTGCATCTTCTCCTCCTCTTCCTCTTCCTCCTCTTCCTCCTCCTCTGGGTCCAGGAGGCAGGTGACTCCCCGAGGCTCCTGCCACGGCTCTGGCAGCTTCTTGCCCTTCACCAGGATCTTTTCCTTCAGCTGCTGTGGGGGGAAGGACCGAACTCAGGGCTCAGAGGGGACATGGGCCGAGCTCAGGGCTCAGAGGGGACATGGGCTGAGCTCAGGGCTCAGAGGGGACATGGGCTGAGCTCAGGGCTCAGAGGGGACATGAGGACATGGGCAGGGG
>NW_016690504.1:16942-24319 GCF_001604755.1 Lepidothrix coronata | reverse complement strand
CACTTGGGGCCAGGGACACCCACTTGGGGCCAGGGACACCCACTTGGGGCCAGGGACACCCACTTGGCGTAGGCCTCGGTGCTGCTGGTGCCGCCGATCTGGGTGCGGGTCAGGTAGGTGTTGTGGGAGGAGGAGATGAAGTAGTGGCTCAGGGGCTGGCTCATGTCCTGGTGCACCCTGGTGTGCTCCTGGTTGAGGATGTCGCCGGCAGCCGACAGCAGGTACATCATGAAGCCGTCCAGCATCATCAGGTCCTGCTGCCTGGCTGTGGGGCACGGTGGTGGCTGTCACAGAGGGCTGGCACCTAACCCTAAGCCCTAACCCTGGCAGGGTGGCACCCTGGGGACTGTCCTCACTGGGATGTTCCAGCAGTGCCATGTTCACCCCAAACCTGGGACTGTGGCACCCAGGGAATACCTAAGTTCCCTTGAGTGTCCCATGTCCATCCTGATGTCACTCGTCCTGCCAGTGCCACATTCCCCCTGGACCTGGCATGGTGGCACATATGAAGTGTGGAGTTTCCCTGCCCCCCCCCATACCCTCTGTCCTCACAGTGCCATGTTCACCCCAGTCCTGGCACTGTGGCACCCAGGAGATGTGGAGGTCCCCTTGGTGTCCCATCTCCACACTGATGTTCCCCATCCTGGTAGTGCCACATCTACCCTGAGAGTACTGCTGTGATACCCAAGAGATATGGAGGTCCTTCATCCCCACCTTGATGTCCCCTGTCCTTCTAGTGCCATGTTCATCTGGACCTGCCATGGTAGGGCCCAAGGGACACAGAGATCCTTGGCAGTGCCACATTCTCACCAGGGCTGGCACTGCTTCACCCAGGAGACATGGAAATCCACCTGCTACCTTCACATCCCCTGTCCCTGCAGTGCCACATCCCCCAGGGACCAGCAGGGCCACGTGTTGGATGGCTGACACCCTGGGAAGGGACTCTCGGGGACAATCACCCAAGCCTTGGAGGACCCCATACCAGTTTGGAGGGGTGACACACCAAGCAGAGCCTCATCCCCACGCCATCCATGACCTCCCGTAGCTCCAGCGGTGCCCGTCCCACCACCCGGCCCAGCCCTACCCTTGTCGTTGAGCTCGTGTTTGCGGATGATGGCGCGGGCCTGGCGCAGGCTGGAGTCCTCGCCCTGGTCCCGCAGGAAATCCCGCAGCTCCTCGGCCGACAGGACGCGATCCTCGCCCGAGTAGCGCCCGAAAAGCTCCTCCAGCTCCGGCCGCCGCAGGAGCCGCCGGCAAAACTCCTCCAGCTCCCGGCCCTCCAGCCGCTCGTTGCCCGAGTGGTCACACTCCTGACGGGACACAGGTTGGGGACAGGCTGGGGACAGCCATGGGGATGATGTCCACCCCACTGCCCGTGGGGAGAGGGTACATCCACCCCCTGACTTCTCCTGCCTGGCAGTGTGTGTGATGAGTTTGGGGGTCTCAGCTGCTGGTGTGTCCCCTCTGTCCTCCCACCCGCAGCCCTCAGACCCTCCAGTCCAGGATGGAGCAGAGCTCCGTGCCTCGGTTTCCCCAGGTGGAAAGGGAACCTTGGGAGATGCCTCTGGGGACAGCTCCCCATGGTGGGGAAATGTCACACCCTGGGGACCCTGGGGGCAGTGGGGAGGGGGTGGCAGCTCACCCCACCCCACCATGTGCTCCTGCTCCTGATGGGCCCCAACCGTTGGTGGTGGTGGGTGGCTTTGGGTGTGAGGAGTTGGTCAGTTCTCTGCAGGAGGCAGAGAAGGAGCCAGCATTCCCTGCGGTGACAGCAGCAGGGACAGCGGGTGGTGGACCCACGGGGGGATGAGTACCTTGAAGAGTTTGGAGGCATAAACATTGTCCATGTCGATGTTGAGCATCCTCAGCATGTTCTTCACCTCCTGGAAGGACATCTTGTTGTCCTTGTTCTTGTCTGCTTTCTGCAGGACCCCGTGGATCCAACTACGCTGGGTAAGGAAATCACAAACCACAACCTGTCCCCCGAACCCCCCCAGAGCTCCCACAAAGGATACTGGTCGAGCTTCTCCATCTGGCTCATGGCCTGCAGCCGCCCCATGAGCTTGGCGAGCCCCTGCACCCAGTGCCGGGCGTGCTCCTCGCTGCGGGCCGCCAGGTCCAGGTTCTTGCGCCGGCCCTTGAAGACGAGGGTGAAGCAGTGGCGCTCGGGGAAGGCGGCCCCGTGCTTGCGCAGCCCCTCCGACTGGTGTCCCTCGCGCACCCCCTCGACGTGCGTCACCGAGACTGCGGGGACACCGCGGGGGTGGCGATGGACCCGCTCCCTCGGCGCGTCACCCACCCGCGAGACACCCCGGCCCCTCACGGACACCCCCGGGGACAGCGCTCGGCTCCCGCTGGTGCGGCAGTCGGGCTTAACCCGCTAATCCCAGGCGAGACAGGGGCGGTGGCCGCTGTCCCCGCGGGGATGGACGCGGGACGGAGCTGCCTCGCGGCGCTGCCAGCGCCGGGCACCCATCCCAGACAAGAGGGTGGAAGGAGAGGGGTGACGCCGGGAGCGGGGACAGAGTCTGGCCAGGATGGAGATGGGACCTCCCAAGAGGGATGGGGAAAGGTGGGGTCTCTGGGGGCTCGGCATGTGGTGTACTGGGAGGCACTGGGAGGCACTGGGTGCAGCGAGTTGAGGTCCAGGTCTGGGGTGGGAGTCCATGTTCTGGACTGGGGTTCATATCTTGGGTGATGGTCTGGGTCCCAGGCAGGGGGTACAGGTCCTGGACTGGGGTCTGGGCCCTTGTTGGGAGTTTGGGTCCTGGACTGGGGTCCGGGTGCTGGGTGGGGGTCTGGGGTCCACGTCCCAGGTGGGGATAGAGATGGGGTTTGAGTCCTGGGCTGGAGTCTGGATCCTGGGTGGGGGTCTGAAACTCAGGTGGGGTCTGGGTTCTGGGTGGGGATCCAAGTCTTGGGTGGGGGTCTGGGAATAGGGCTGTGGTCTGGGTCCAAGATGGGGGTCCAGATGGGGTTCTGGGTTCTGGGAATGAGTCTGGGTCCTGCGTGGGGGTCCAGGTCCTGAGGTAGGGTCTGAGTGGGTCTGGGTCTCACGCTGGGGTCTGGATTCTGGGTGGGAGTCCAGGTTCTGGCTGTGGACTAGGTCCTGGAATGGGATCTGGGTCCAGGGTTGGGGTCTGAGTCCTGGGTGGGGGTCTGGGTGGGAATCTGGGTCGGGATCTAGGTCCTGGACTGGGGTCTGGTCCATGGGTGGGAATCCCTGTGGGCATTGTTGTGACACTGTGCCGGTCCTGGCCCCTCCCTGCAGCTCGTGGCTGTGCAGGATGTGGCCCAGCGTCCCCGAGCCCCCGGGGAGGGTCCCCAGTGCACTCACAGCTCTGGGGGGAGCGGGTGCGCCCGAAGCGTCCCTCGAAGCACACGGTCACCCCGTCCTCCTGCAGGCGGAACAGCCGCTCCCGGGAGCCCCCCCTGGCCCGGACCTTCCGGAGCAGGGACCCCTGGAGCATCTGCTTGATGTCCTCATCCTCTGTCAGGCCTGTGGGGACCAGCCATGGGCTGCTGGGGGGCACTGGGGGCGTTTGGGGTACTGGGGGGTGCTGGAGGTTCTCAGGCTGTACTGGGGGTGTGGGGTGGGAGTGAGGGGGGTCAGTGCACATCTGTGTGCACATCTGCACGTGTACACTCCTGCACTTCCCATGGCACGGGACAGGTGGGACAGGACAGACGTGATGCCATGGGACAGGATGGAATTGGATGGGACAAGCTGGAATTGGATGGGACAGACACGATGGGACAGAATGGCACAGCACAGGCATGGGATGGGATGGAGGGGTGGGACAGGACAGGGTGAGATGGACAGGAGAGGGTGATGGGATGGGAAATATGTGACACAATATGTCAGTACAGATGGGACAGGATGGGACAGGTAAGATTGGACAGGACAGGGTGGGGCAGACTGGACTGGATGGGGCAGGGTGGGCAGGACAAACATGACAGGACAGGACAGGACAGGATGGGACAGGGCAGAAAGGGCAGGATGAGACACGATGGGATGAGGAGATGGGACAGGAGCAAGTTGGAATGGGACAGGGCAGGCAGGAGCACAGTGTGCCTATCTGGGGGGGACACAGTGACACAGCCCAGTGACACAGCCCAGCTGCCAAACCCCAGCCAGGCTGCCCAGATCCCGTGTGGAGGGCGCCAGGACGGTGCCAGCAGCAGAGCCCAGGCTGGGAACAATGACGGGGTGGCCTCGAGGGACTCAGGGCCCACGCCCCGGCCGGGACTTTTCCATCTATCCACAGAATGGTTATTTCCTCCCTTTTTTGTTTTGGCAGCCACTCCAAACAGCCCCAGCAGCCGTGTCCCTCTCCAGCTGGAGATCCCTCTCCTGGGCTGGGAAAGAGCCCTGTGGGGCTCACAGGGAACCTCCCGAGCTGGCCACGGACTTGGGGATGTGACCCCCAGCTGCCACCACCTCCCGTGAGGTCACACCCTGGTGACCTCAGGACTGGGGGCAGGTACAGGGACACGGGTGCACAAGCACATGGATGCACAGATGTATGGATACCCGGCTGTATGGACACGTGGATACAGGTATGTGGGCACAGAGATGGACACAGGGATTGTCAGACACATGGGCACAGGTGCATGGATGCATGGACTCATGGATGCATGGACTCATGGATGCACTGATACATGGACATATGGATGCATGGATATAGACACACAAGGATGTCTGGATACATGGATATAGAGATGCAGGGATGTATGGTACATGGATGCACTGATGCAAGGACATACAGACACATGAATGTTCAAGTAAATGGATGCACAGGTGCATGGATGCATGGAAACAGGCCCATGGACACAGATGGTCAGTCACAGGTGCACCTGGACATAGGGATGCACTGATACATGGCCCCATGGATATAGAGATGCAGGGATATATGGACATATGGATACATGGATGCATAGACAGCTGTGCAGCACCAGGCCCACGGCCCCGTGTCCAGAGCAGCCCGAGGCAGATCCATCCCTGCCCTCTGTACCCACCCCAGATCCAGCCTCTCCCGTGGGTGCCCTCTGACCTTCCCACGCACCCACTCCCCCTGCACACACCCCATGGGCCAGAGGGCCCTGGGCCAACAACACCGTGGGCAGCACCCTTGGGTGGGGAAACTGAGGCAGGGCCTTGGTGAGGGACCCAGGGAGCAGGAGCTGAGCCTCGGGGACAATAAACACACTGAGTGGGGGGCTCCTGTCACCTGTGATGTGGCCAAACCCTGACCCCGTTGCCCCTCAACAGCTGGGGTGATACACAGATACTCTGGGGCTGCCTTGGGGACCCCTCCCAGCCACAGGGACCCTTCCCTGATGTGGGGGAATCCATCCACCTCGGGAATGGCCCCTGCCATGGGGACCCATCCCCGCCAGTGGGGACCCCATCTACTCTGGGGACAATCCCTGCCATGGGGGCCCTCGTGGCTTTATGGACCCCTCCCCATAGCAGGACCTCATCCAGCCATGGAGACCATTCCCTGGCTATCCTGGGGATCTCAGCCCTGCCGTGGGTGTCCCCTCCCTGCCATAGGGTCCTCCTCCTTTCCCTGGGGGCAAGGGAGGGGTCTTCCATGGGAGGTCTTCCAAGAGAAGACCCTCTCTCTGTCGTAGTGTCCCCTCCCTGCCATGCAGGCCCCCATCCCTTCTATAAGAGACCCCTTCCTGCCGTGGGGGACTCTCTCCGTCATGGGGGTTCCCCTCCCTGCCATGGGGGTCTCTTCCCTTCCGTGGGGGACCCATTCCTACCATGAGGGTCCTCACCCACTTCAGGAACCCTCCTAGCCGCCGAGATCCCTCCCGGCCCCCGTCTGGCACAGCCCTCCCGGAGTTTCTGCCCGGCTCCCCCCGGTCCTCCCGGGACTCACCCATTTTCTTCAGGGCTCTCCCGGACCGCCGGGAGACACCGGCACCGTCCGACGGGGCGCGGGGCTGCTCGGCGGCGGGACGCGCCTTCCTGCCGCAGATCATGGTGCAGGACCCCCGGGACAGCCGGTACTCCCGGTGTCCCCGGTGCCCTCGGTGCTCCCGGTAACCCCGGTGTTCCCGGTACCTCGCTACTCCCGGTGCCACCGACGCCCCGGTGCCCGCGGTAGTTCTGGTTGTCCCGGTGCTCCCGGTGCTCCCGGCCGGTGCAGCCGGGCTGGGCGGTGGCGGAGGTCGGCGCTGGGGCTGGACTGGGGCTGGGCGGCCCCGCCGGGACCGGGGCCGGCCGCGGGGAGGGACCGGGAGGAGCCACATCGCGGCCCGGGCCGCGTTAACCGTTTGTGCCGGTGGGGGACGGGGCCGCTCCGGGACGGGGCTGCACCGGGGCTCGTTCCGCACCGGGAACGAGACAGACGGGGACTCCCCATTGCCCGCACCGGGGACCAGCCAAGGGACACACGGCTCTCCACCGCGGCACCCCGCTCTGCCCCGGGGGCACGGCTGCCGGTGCTACCCCGGTACCGCCGGTGGGGACCAGGGGATCCCTTCCACCAGCCGGGGGACGTGGGGACACAAGGGACCCCTTCTGCCGTCACACCCGGGGACAGAAGGGACCATGGGACCCCCTCTGCCCTCGCACCTGGGGACCCAGTCCTGCCGTGCCCGCTTGGTCCCCAGCCCATGGGCCGGGTGGCACCAGGGCTGAGGGGTTGCAGGCAGGTGCTGGGACCCCCAGGTGACTGTCCCTGCTGGTGGGACAGCAGCAGGAGCCAGGGAGTGGCAGCAGCATGAGCTGGGCAGTGCCAGTCCCAGAGCCCCACGCGTGTGTGCAGGTCCTTACACGTGTGTGTGTGTGTGTGTGTGTGTGTGTGTGTGTGTGTGTGTGTGTGTGCAGCCACAAACACACACATCACAGAATCCCTGAGGTTGGAAAAGCCCTCCAAGATCATCCAGCCCAACCTGTGACCCATTCCCACCTTGTCACCAGCCCAGAGCACTCAGTGCCACATCCAGTCCTTCCTTGGACACCTCCAGGGATGAGGACTCCTCCACCTCCCTGGGCAGCCCCTTTCAGTGCCTGACCACCTTTTCCATGAAGAAATTCTTCCAGATGTCCAACCCGACCCTCCTCTGGCACAGCTTGAGGCCGTTCCCTCTCCTTCTGTCACCTGTTGCCTTTTTACACGCCTTTCCCACAGCCACCACTTGCTGAGGGTGGGTGGGGAGGGAGGGATGGGTGGCCACAGGCTTCTTCCAAAAATCCACGGTGTTCAGGAGAGCGGGGAGGCCACCCCAGGCCTGGCCAGGCTGTGGGGACCAGGAGCTGCAGGACAGGGAGAGGAGGTGACTTTCTCTAGGGTCAGTGTGGCAGCAGCATGGCCAGACCCTGGGTGGGACAGCTGGGCAGCCAGGGGTGACAGCTGGGCA
>NW_016690504.1:13504-15934 GCF_001604755.1 Lepidothrix coronata | reverse complement strand
ATTTATTTATTTATTTATTTACTTTCAATTTTTAGAAAGGAAATGTTTCTCCAGGGGTTGAGGGATGGGATTTAGGGGAGTTTGGGGGGGTGGGGCATTGGTCCTACTTGGATTTGGGATTTGGAGGTGGGATTAAGGTTGAAAAACTGGTGTGTGAGGCAATGATGGGGCTGCTGAAAGCTGCTCTGCACCCCAATCCCAGAATCCAGCCCTGGGAGAACACGGGATCCAGGCAGTCCTCAGGGCACCCCAGAGGCATCTCGTACCTCCAGGGACATGTCCCCATGTCCCCATGTCCCCACAGTGCCCTGCCTTCAAGGAAAGCCCTCGCAGCAGAGGGGGAAGGAGAAGAGGAGAAGGAGGAAAAGCTTCACCTCGGGGACTCGAGGACCCCAAATTCTGCCCCTTCCTCACTATCATAATTAATAAAGTTGGATAATAATTAACAGTGGATAAAAGTATACACTGGATAAAAGTAACAGTGGATAAAGCTGGATAATAATTAACAATTGCTCTGCCTGAGCCAGATGTTCCCACTCTGCATGCAGTGGGACCATGCCCCTGGCCAGGGCCCCCATGCCACTGTCCCAGTGCCATATCCCAGTTCCCAGTGCCCTGTCCCAGTACTTCATCCCAGTTTCCCAGGGCAGTGTCCCAGGCCCCCGGTCCATCCCCCTGGGGCCCTTGGTGGGTGGGCCCAGTGCATTGTCCCCATGCCTGGTATCATCCTGATCATGGAATCCCAGAATGGTTTGGGTGGGAAGGGACCTTAAAGATCACCCCATTCCCACCCCCTGCCATGGGCAGGGACACCTTCCACTACCCCGAGTTGCTCCAAGTCCCATCCAGCCTGGCCTTGGACATTTCCAGGGACAGGGCAGCCACAGCTTCTCTGGGCAACCTGTGCCAGTGTCCCAGACAATAGCTGTACCCTGGCACTTCCCACCCACCCTGTCCTGCTGCACAGCCCAGGTGGGTGAACATCCCAGTGTGCTGTCCCCGAGCACCGTCCCTGTGCCTGGTGCAGAGTCACGGAGCACTGGAGCACTGTCCCACTGCACTGTCCCATTGCACTCTCCTGTCCCACTATCCCTCTCTCCTGTGCTCTATCCCACTCTCCCAGTGTCCTATCCCACTCTCCCCGTGCCCTATCCCACTCTCCCCATGCCCTATCCCAGTCTCCCATGCCCTATCCTGCTCCCTGTCCCACTATCCCGCTCTCCCTGTCCCACTATCCCGCTCCCTCTCCCACTATCCCACTCTCCCTCTCCCACTATCCCACTCTCCCTCTCCCACTATCCCAGTCCCTGTCCCACTATCCCNGTCCCATCCGGGGAGCGGGACGCTGATTGGAGGGGCCGATGAAAGCCGAGCGGTGATTGGGCGTGGCGCGCTGTGGCCGATGTAAGGCGGGCGCTGATTGGCCCTGAGGTGTCCCCACACGGAGAGGGACCCGCACCGGTGCCGGTGCCGGGGTCGGTGCGGGGCTGGTGCCGGTCCCGGTCCCGCCATGGAGGAGCCGAGCTGCGGGGCGCAGTTCCGCGCCGCCGTTCAGGTGATCCAGGGGCTGCCGCGGAGCGGTGAGTAGGTGGGGGGGCCGGGGCCGGGGCCGGGCGGCCGCGCCGCCGGGGCGGCCCCGCTGAGCCGTGTCCCGCAGGGGCGTACCGGCCCTCCTACGAGGAGATGCTGCGCTTCTACAGCTACTACAAGCAGGCGACGGCGGGGTGCTGCCAGGGCCCGCGGCCCGGCTTCTGGGACCCTATCGGCCGGTACAAGTGGTAAGAGCGGGGGATGTCCCGGTTGGGTCCCGGCTCGTGTCCCGGGCCGGCTCCTGTTCACCCGCCCGGCCCCGCAGGGACGCGTGGCACAGCCTGGGGAGGATGTCCAAGGAGGAGGCGATGGCCGCGTACGTGGCGGAGATGAAGAAGGTGGCCCAGAAGGTAACGGGGCGGGCGGCGGGGCCGGGCCGCGCTGCCGGGGCCGCCCGTGTCCAGCCGCGTCCCTCCGCAGGTCATCGACACCGTGCCCATGGACGAGACCACGCAGGAGATGTTCCGCTACTTCGAGCCGCTCTACGAGGTGATCCACGACATGCCCCGGCCCCCCGAGTTCTTCTTCAAGAGGAAAGGGGGTGAGTGGGAGCTGCTGCGCTCCGGCTGTGCCCAGCGCATCCCTCCCCTCTGTGCTCCCGTCCTGGCACAGCGCTGCTGCTGGTCCCTGCTTGGGGCTGCACCGGGACAAACAACACCTCTGGGCTCTGCTCTGCCCCGGGGCACATCCTGCTGCTGCTCCCTGAGGGATGGGGGACACCACATCCCACCTGACCCCCCTGCTGTGGCACAGCTGCTGCCAAGGGGCTGTTTGGGCACGCCCAGACAAGTGTCCTGTTGCGTGACACGGGTGTCTCTTCAGTCTGGGCTCTCTCTCTGA
>NW_016690504.1:10445-11962 GCF_001604755.1 Lepidothrix coronata | reverse complement strand
AAGGTCTAAACTCCTGGTCATTATCCACTTGGGAGTGTCACTGACAGCTGCCACTGTCCCTTAAATCTAAACCTGGTGGTGCCCATGGAGCCAACGAGCCCGAGGTGGCTGGGACAGTGTGTAAAGCACTGAACTCCTGGAGGTGTGTTGAGTCATTTGTGTTAAAGCTTCCCTCACCCACCTTCAGACTGTGGGATTGCAGCTTTGGTTGCCCTGAACCAGAGCAGAGAGGGGATTTCAGAGAGCAGAGCGTGGCAGGTGCCTCCAGCAGGTGCTTTTGGGGGACAGAGGTGAGAGTCTGGGCAGGTTTGGTTTTGTTTGGTTACAAACATCGTAAAGTGGCGCTTGGACCCCAAATCTTGGGTGGCTCCAGGTCCCAACAGATCTCCAGTGAGTGGTGCTTTCACCAGAGTCTTGTGAACGTGGCTGGCTGGAGCCGGGTCTGTCCAGGTGCCGTGCTGTGGGAGGTGACAGGACCCTGCCTGACCTTACCCTGCAAGGTCACAGCCCACCCTGGGGAGACATTAGGGAATGGTGACAGTCCTGGAACGGGGCAGCCCTGGCACTAACCCCTGTGTGGGGTGGGGACTGCCCTTGCCCCTTCAGTGGGCTCTGGGGGTCCTGTGTTCTGCCGTGATGGCAAAGGCAGGTTGGGAACAGCAGAGAAGTGCAGGCAAGGAGCAGCAGGGGAACATTGCCACACACCTGCCTGCCCAGGAGCAGGGATCAGAGTCCTGGGAACTGCTGGAAGCAGGGCTGGGATTAACCCCACAGGCCCCAGGGGGCAGTGGGAAGGGCTGGGGCCCCATCAGGAAGTTCTTCTTGGGGTGTTGCTGCCCAGACAAGGCTCTTGCAGCCAGCACTTCTTACGTGAGGCTCTTTGTTGGGGTGGGTTGTGCCATGGGCCGTTGGCCCTGGCAGTGTTTACCCAGCTGTCACCCAGCACTGATCCCTCTGCCTGCTGCCTCGGGGGGGCTCAGGGACAGGGACACCCCTGCCACCCCTGGGTGGTCTGTGTGGGCCAGACCCTGCTGGCTGGTTTAGATCATGTTGGTTCCTGGGCAGCAGTGCTGAGCCCAGCCCAGAGCCAGTGCTGCCAGGACACCACAGCACGTTAATCCTCTGCCTGTTCCCTCCGTGCAGACAGTCGGGAAGAGCCGGACGGCCCCGTCCAGGATGTGCCAGGGGGCAGCCCGGCCCCGGAGTGCCCCGAGGATGCCCTGCCCGGGGAGCAGCAGGGCGGGCAGCACGTGCCAGGTTGGTCTCCCTGGTGTGTCCAGCACCCGGCAGACACCCCGTGGAGGAGGCACTGGGGCTGGGTCTCCACCCATCTGCAGAGCTGTTGGCTTCAGGCACCTCTGCTCCAGCCCCACCCGTGTTTCCAGGCAAACTGGGGCTCTTCTTGGGTCCCGCTCTCCATGCTGGAGGAACCCTGGGTGTGGGGATTGACTCTGCCTCGCTTGTACCTCTGCAAAGGGGTCTAAACTGCAGGAAGTAGGGGAGGGTGTTTCCCCGTG
>NW_016690504.1:0-6367 GCF_001604755.1 Lepidothrix coronata | reverse complement strand
ACTGCACAGACACCTCCACACTGCACAGACACCTCCACACTGCACAGACACCTCCACACTGCACAGCTCTCCTGGCTCTGCTCAGCACTGCCATCCTGGGAGCCCAGCAAGCCTCACTGTGTTGGCACCCAGTGCACCTCTGTGCTTCGTGTCACTCCTGGAGCCTGTTCCCTGTCACCAAGGGGAGGCTGAGGAGCCTCCCCAGCCCCCCTCATTTCTTGGTTCTGACTCTGGGGGGCACCTGAGTGAGACCCACGGCCCCACACGGGGCCAGTGCTGCCACTTTGACTGCACTCCTGCCACTCCTCCCTGCTGCTGCCACCTGGTTTGGCACTTGAGGTGTCCACTGTGGACAGGAGGGAGGAAGCCCCCCCCCTTTTGCCATCTGGAGCCTGGGCACCTCACTTCCCTCAGGTTCTAGAGCTCTGTCACCTCCCAGACTGGGTGCTGACTGGTGTTACCACTGGGATTCAGCTTCACTCAGCCACACACACCCCCACCACAAGGCAGAGAGGGGCACCACCGCTGCCCTGGCATCACCCACCGTGCCCCCCAGCCCCAGGGAGGGCAGTGGGGTCTCAGGGCCCTTCTTCTCTCCCCTCACACAGGCTGGGGGGCCGCAGGGCCTCACCCCAAATGGCATCCAGGCCGGGGCTGAGCCCCTGGAGCCCCGTGGTGCTGGGCAGGGGCTGTGGGGTGAAGGCAGAAGACCCGAGGGGAGCAGCAGCACCGACCTCAGAACCCTGGGCTCCCAGAGAGGTGGGTGCAGCCTTGGCCCCTTCCTGCTGCTCCCCCCTGCAGGCAAGGCTGGCCTGGGGGGCTCTGGGGGTGTGAGGGGGGGGGCAGGGGCTGCCACCACTCACAAGGGACCAAGTTTGGCTCCAGCACCCAGGGCTGGGTCATCTGTAGCTGCAGGAAGCCCTGAGTGTCCCCTCTAAGCACCCCTTGGTCCCCAAGTGTGGTGGCTTTACCCCTCCAGGACACAGCCCCTCCGCTGCCTGTTCCTCACAGTGGTACTAAATTGGCCTCTCCAGCAGCTGGGCAGGGATAGAGGATTCCCAGCTCCCCCTCTATCCAGCTCCTGCCAGTGGTCCTGTGGCTCCACTGGTGACTTTGGATGTGGTGGTGCCAGGGGTGAGCTCTCCCCAGGAGGGTGGGAGGTGAAAACTGGACCCTGTGCCCCTGGAGGTCTTGGGGACACTGTGTTACTGTGGTGCCACCCACCACTGCTGCCAGTGTCTGGGGGGCACCACCTGTGCTGTGGGGAGGGGACAAGGAGCCTCCTGCCACCCTCTGTGCTGTCCCCAGATGCATTTGGAGCTTGCTGCTCCAGGGTGGCATTGCAGGGGTGGTGTCATCACCTTACCTGGGCACAGCCACCTGTCTCACCCTTCCTGTGTTACTGTTCCCACAAACTGGGCTACTTGACCTTGGGAGTGAAGCTGTACCGAGGCTGATCTGGCCAGGCTGGGCTGTCCCTGGGTGCTGCACTCAGGGGGTGGCAGCGAGTCCCTGCCTGTGCCCCGCTCAGCACAGACTGCCCAGGGCTTTCCAGGCTGGTTTGGGGCCCGAGGGTGGGCGGAGAGGCAGCTTTACCAGCGAGGGGTCCTGCCTGGTGCTGGGTGTCCTGCCTGTGCCGGCTGACACAAGGTGACCCATGTGCACCACTGCACCTGCCACATCAGTGGGCTGGAGGTCACCCACTGCCACCACCACTGCTGGGGGGCCGTGGTGGCCCGTGTCCCTGGGGACAGCCCCAGTGCCACAGGACTGTGGGGCTGCTGGGCTGGGCTGGGCTGGGGGCAGCCGTGGTGTGGGCAGCGTGTGGCACTCCATGGGAGCCATTACCTGCTGGCAGTGCAGGGTGGGCTGTGCCAGCCCCGGGTCTCCTTGGGGGGCTCGAGGTGGTGCCCAGCCTGCCCTGCCACCCGTGTGCCCGTCTCTGTGCCCCCAGATCCCCGGGCCACCGCGGGGGAGCAGGACCTCGGGAACACCGCCGAGCTCAGCCCGGAGCTGGAGGCCCACGTGGCCAGCGCGGTGCAGGCCCTGCAGGAGGAGCTGCGGCGGGTGCGGGAGCGGCTGAGCCGGCTGGAGACGCTCACCTGGGCACAGGTACCCGCCGGGGGGGCCGGGACACCACCCCGGGCCGGCAGGGCTCGGCTGTCCCGGGTGGCCCAGAGGGCGGGGACACCCCGGGGTGTGGTGGCACCTCCCGGCAGGGCCGAGGTTGATCTACCCCACGGTGCAGGCAGGGAGCTGCTGCTCCCTCATTCCCACCGGCCCTCCCTCCATTCCCACCGGCCCTCCCTCCATTCCTGCCGCTCCCCATCATTCCCACCGCTTCTCATCATTCCCACTGTCCCCATCATTCCCACTTCCCTCATCATTCCCACTTCCCCCATCATTCCTATTGCCCCTGTTATTCCCACTGGCTCCCCATTTCTATAGCCCCCATCGTTCCCATTGCTCCCCTCATTCCCATTGTCCCTGGGGTCCTGGCCCAGCTGTGCCATTGGATCCCTCACAGGAGCCCCACATGGGCTCCCTTCAGCCCCTTCCCTCCCTGTCCCGGGGTGCAGGCACTGGAAGGGGGGTGCCAACCCCACCCACACCCCAGACCCTGTCCTGTCTTGCAGGGGGACACGGCTGGGACAGACCCCGACCCAGCACTTGCTCCGCAGGTGAGTTGGGGGTGAGGCAGCACTGTGGGGTGGCCCTGCTGTCTCACCACCCACCCCATGGCCCCCGGGGGCCTGGAGACACAGCGGGGGGCANCATCGTTCCCATTGCTCCCCTCATTCCCATTGTCCCTGGGGTCCTGGCCCAGCTGTGCCATTGGATCCCTCACAGGAGCCCCACATGGGCTCCCTTCAGCCCCTTCCCTCCCTGTCCCGGGGTGCAGGCACTGGAAGGGGGGTGCCAACCCCACCCACACCCCAGACCCTGTCCTGTCTTGCAGGGGGACACGGCTGGGACAGACCCCGACCCAGCACTTGCTCCGCAGGTGAGTTGGGGGTGAGGCAGCACTGTGGGGTGGCCCTGCTGTCTCACCACCCACCCCATGGCCCCCGGGGGCCTGGAGACACAGCGGGGGGCAGGTGACATCCCTAGGGACATGTCCCCAGCCTCCAGACACCAGGGACGGTGCTGATGATCTCCAGAGGAGGGATGTGAAGGACCACCAAGCAGTGGAGAGCTGGGGCGGGGGGGTTTGGTGACCTCTGTCCCCCCCCCATGCCCCCCTTTCTGTCCCTCACCAGGTGACGTCCCCGTGGCCCCTGACGGTGTCCCCCCGCACGCTGCTCTTCCTCGCCACCTGGCCCTTCCTCACCCAGTGGCTGCTGCGCCGCTGGCAGGGCAGGAACAGGTGACCAAGAGTTGCCCGCCACGGCCCCGCTGCCACCCCATCCTACCCCATCCATCCCGCTTGGCACCAGCCGGGGGAGCTCCGCGGACCCATCGCATCACCAGCCACGGGGGCTCCGCGGGCGGGACCCACCCCGGGCGGGGGAGCCCCCGAGAGCCACCAGCGCCACCACTGTCACTCAGGGCCAGCCCCGAGGGGAGCGGGGCCGGGATCGCTTGGGATCCACCCGGGATCTGGGGGATCCCATCCACGCACAGCCGGACCAGCCGCCCGGACACGGCGGGGTGCTGGGGCACCATCCGAGCCTGCCTCGATTAAAGTTGCCTTTTCGGTGCAGCCCCGCTGCCTGTGCCCTGTGGGGGGAGGGGATGGGGCCCCGCGGCCTGGCCTGGCCACACACTGTCCCCAAATGGCCACACACTGTCCCCAAATGGTCACACACTGTCCCCAAATGGTCACCCTCTCTAGCCGAGCCACCTGCTCTGGCCAGGCCACCCCACTGTCCCCAGCTGGCCACCCACCGTCCCCTCCATATCAGAGGCCCCGGTGGCAGCTGCCCGGGTCTGTCCCCAGTCCCCAACCTCCCCCCAGGCCGGGTCCCATCCCCAGGCGAAGGGGGTGGCGGTGCCACCGCGGGGTCCCTCCGGTGCCACCAGGCCCCTGCCAGCGCCACCCCTGGGCCGGGGGGCTGGGCAGGGCAGGTGACACAGCGGGTGACACAGACACACAAACACCACCACCGTGTGTCCCACTGCGGGCCATCCTGTCCCCCTGTTCTCCCCCGCCCCCCCCAAGGCCGTGGGGCCCCCCGAGCCCAGCCCCGCCCCCGGACGTGGGGCCCAAGGGGGACATCGCCAGTGGGGGTGGCAGGACCGGGACTGGGGCCAGGGCCAGGACTGGGCCAGGGACCGGGACGAGGCCCCGCTCCGCCTTATCCCCCCCCTCCCCCCAGGCTTTGGGAGCGCAGCCCCGCGCCGGCCCTGGGAAAAAAAAAAAAGGGACGCGGCGCCTTTAAGAAGGGACTTCTTTCCGCTGAGGTTTGTTTACATCTCCCTCCGCCGGCTGCAGCGATCGCCGCACCCATCGCAGCCCCCGGATCCTTCCGCCCGCCCCCTCCCCCTCTCAGCCCGGCACCCCCCGGGCCCACCGGGCACCCCCCGCACCTCCCCGGAACCCCCCGGGCCCAGGGGGGCTATGCCGGGGCGGACGGTCCCGGAGCCGCAGCACCGCCCGCGGGCCCCTCCGCCCGTTGCGGGGACTCCTTTCGGGGTGGTCCCACTGCCGGGCCGGCGGGGGTGGGGGGGCGCGCGCCTGAAGGTCGCGGGGCCGCGCACGGGGAAGCGCCCCCCTCCCCGCGCGCGTGGTACGGCCCGGTCCCACCTCTCCGCTCACGATTGGCTGTGCCGCGCGTGAGTGACGCCCGCCTGCGCCAATCCCTGGCCAATCCCGGGAGGGGGGCGTGCCCCGGAGCGCGGCCCCGCCCCCAGGCCGCCCTCCGATTGGCCACGAGGCGGCGGCTGCTCCCGGCGCTCGGCAGGGGCGGGGCCCGGCGCGCGGCCGGGGGTAGGGCCGCGGGAGCGGCGCCTGCGCGGGGCGGGGCCCTGCGCGCGCGGGTACTTAAGGCGCGGCGGCGGCCCGGGAGCGGCAGTTCGGGAGCGGGCGGCGGCGGGCGCGGGTCGGGGTAGTGGGGAGGGAGCGGCGGCAGCGGGGGCGCGGCGGGAGCGTGCGGTGCGCGCGGGGGGGGCGGGCCCGGCGGCGTTAACCACCCCCTACCCCGCCGGGCCATGGCCGGGGCGGCCTGAGCGGGGCCGGGCCCCTATGAGGCGCCGGTAGCGCCCCGTTCAGCCCGGAGCGAGCGCAGCCGAGCACAAGCCGCGATGGCCGACGCGGCGCCCGCTGAGGAAGCGGGGCCGGAGCCCCAGTGCGAACCGGAGCCTCGCTCCGAGGCTCAGCCGGAGCCGCCGGCGCAGCCCGAGCCCGAGGCGCAGCCCGCGGAGGCGCCGGCGGAGGACGGCGATGCGGGGCGGCTGCCGCCCCCCGGGGCGGAGGCGGCGGCGGGCGGCGCCGAGGGGCGGCCGGCGGCGGCTGCGGGCGGAGCGGCGCGTCCCGGCCTCGGCCCGCGGTACCGGGCCGTGGGACGCGCCGAGGAGTGGCCCGGCAAGAAGAAGCACCGTCGGCGGCCGTCGAAGAAGAAGCGGCGCTGGAAGCCGTACTCGAAGCTGAGCTGGGAGGAGAAGCAGCAGTTCGACGAGCGGCAGAGCCTCCGCGCCTCCCGGCTGCGGGCAGAGATGTTCGCCAAGGGGCAGCCCGTGGCCCCCTACAACACCACGCAGTTCCTCATGGAGGACCACGACCAGGAGGAGCCTGACCTGAAGACCGGGCTGTACCCGCGGCGAGCGGCCGCCAAGTCGGACGACACGAGCGAGGAGGATTTCCTGGAGGAGGCGGCGGACGAGGATGGGGGCAGCGACGGGATGGGGGGAGACGGCAGCGAGTTTCTGCAGAGGGACTTCTCGGAGACGTACGAGCGGTACCATGTGGAGAGTCTGCAGAACATGAGCAAGCAGGAGCTGGTGAAGGAGTACCTGGAGCTGGAGAAGTGCCTGTCGCGCATGGAGGAGGAGAACAACCGGCTGAGGATGGAGAGCAAAAAAGCCGGAGGGGAGGCGGCGGACCCGGCGCGGGTGCAGGCGCTGGAGCGGGAGGTGGACAGGCTGCGAGCCGAGAACCTGCGGCTGCTGCGGGAGCAGGAGCTGCCCCGGCAGGAGAAGGGCCCCTGCAAGCCGGGGGAGTGACATTGGGCACGGGGGGCGCGGGGGGGTTTTTACAGTCCCGGGTGGAACACACACGGTCCTTGTACAGAGTCGCCGCGGACCCTTTTTATGGGGCTGAAGCGCTGGGGGGGGAGGCGAGGGCTCCCCCTTTTTTAGGTGGCTGTGACGGGGCGAGGGGGGGGTTGATGTATTGGTGATATCTGGTTTATGGGTTTATTTTATTTTT
>NW_016690503.1:441206-443034 GCF_001604755.1 Lepidothrix coronata | reverse complement strand
ACCTTCAGATGAGCAGGACAATTCCTGTGATTTAATGCACTGCAAGGTGCACCCTGAGCCATATCAATGCTTTAAAAGCCTTCAAGGAATTTCATGGACTGTTTTTCAAATTACTCACTTAATATGGTTTGTTCTTGCCTATTTATTAATACAACAGGAGTTTCCATGTCTAAAAAAAAGCCACTGAGGTTTTGGCAGCGCGCTCCAGCCACCGCAGGGTGGGAAAGGAGAGTCCCAGCTGTCCAGGCTGGATGCTGTGGTATGGGGGAAGGGGGCCTGAAGGACCACAGCAGAAATTTATAAGAGTCTCTTACTGCCTCACTCTTACCTTGTCTCCATGGTGCTTGGAGTGCTTCTCTTTATGGTGCTTCTAATGGCCGTGAGGTGGTCCTGGATGGGGGTGCCCATGAGGGTGATGTCCCGATGGGGGGTGGTGCCCATGGGGAGGATGCCCATGGCCAGGAGAAGGGGGGCGTGGGGGACAGACAGCAGGGCCACCATGGTTGGGACCTGTGCCGGGACCATGGTGTCCTGGAGGACCAGGAGGGCAACCTGGATGGTGTGGTTGTGGCATGCCTAGGAAGAAGAGGAGAGCTGTTAGCAGGCAGACACAGGCTCTCCCTGGACAGACAGTGCAGGGAGCTGGTGTATCCATGCACCCAAAGGGTCCCTCCCAGTCTACCTCTTCCTCACAAATGACATCCCACACCCCTCTGGTATGCAGGGAATCCCCCCCAGGTGCCTGTGGCCATTGCCCTGAGCTCCTCTCTGAGCCCTGATGGCTGTGTGGTACCCACAGCCCTGTCTGGCCCCATGGTCGCTCACCGTGGTGGTGGTCAGACATCTTCAGTGGTCTGTGAGCTGAAAGGGAAGGACAAGCACCATCAATCACCTCCTGCCACAGGGACGTCATTGCCCGGCCCAGAGCTGGGACCTGACTCCTCTGTCCCACACATCTGCCCTGGGAGCAGAGACCGCGCTCGCTTCCCCAGGACTGCCATCCCCCTGCACACCTCGACGACAGCCCTCCTGTCCCTCTGGGGGACAGCGCCAACCCCCAGAGCCACTGTCCCCACCTCCAGGCACACCCAAAGCCCAGCTTGTGGTTTCCATCATTAATGGCAATAACAAACCCGGGTGCCCAGCTCATGTCCTCATGGACCACAAGGACTGGGGACACGTGTCTGGTCCAGCAGCACCCATGGGGACAGTGCACCCTGACCCTCGGCTGCCCCCACTCCGGCTGTCCCCGCGCTCCCCGCTGCCCTGCACTCACCAAACCTGCCCAAAAGGTCCCAGAGGAGGCGATGCTGGCAGCACTCTTGATCACCGTCCTTGGCACGGCTCTAACTGGGCTGTCGGGCACCTGTTAAATACCAGCTCCCTCCCCGGTGAGGAGGGGTGTGGCGGGCAGAGGTGACACTGCTGAGCAGTCAAACTGGCACCACCCTGCACCAGGACTGTAACCATGGGCACCCAAGAAAAGTCAACACACCACTCCCAGCCAGCACAAAGGTCCCACAGGGCTAATAAAAACAGACGATGGAGGGTGGTGGTTACAGCTCTGGACATCAGCTGATGGAGTGAGTCAGGCGACCCCACCATGAACCCCACGCCAACCCTCCAACACCAAGCGGCACAGAACACTTTCCAATCTGGTGGGATTCTCAGGATGTAGCTCAAACAGTGGGAAGCATTGCCACACACAACAGGAAACTCAAGCAAGGGCTGGTGGAGGTCAACTCTCCTACAAGGAGCTGTTTTTGCAAGCTGACAAATAGTGGGTGGAAAGCACTGGGCCTGTTTGGGAAGCACAGCTGGACAGATG
>NW_016690503.1:437557-439496 GCF_001604755.1 Lepidothrix coronata | reverse complement strand
GTAAACACAAGAAAATCACTCAGCAGGCAAAACACTGCTGTAAGGGAAAGGGGAAGAGAGTAGAGCTACATGCAGGGAGTTCCCACAAGGTGTTTGGCTTCATGTTTTGCTGAATGTGGGAGATGCCAGATCTTCAGTCAGAGTCAGAGCTGCTGCTTGAGCTACTGGAGTGCTGGAGGAGAGAAAACAACTTTAGGGCACCAGCGAAAAGACTCTTTCACAGCATTCCTGAGATGTGTTAGTGACCCTGTCGTGGGTGCCCCATATTGTGGGAGGCTTGGGGGGTGTTTCTTAGTTTTTTTCAAGGCTCTTTAGGTCAATAAAGCAAATTCCAGAAGGGTCATGCTCTCTGCAAGCAAGGGCAAACGTCAGAGCAGATCACGGGCAGAGCTGTTACCCAGTGGAAGGAGCTGATGGCTTGATTTGTTTGGGAAATGCGCCCGCCTCCAATGTCGGAACTGGGAGTGTGTTTAGCAGTCCCTCACTCAGACCTGCTCTGGATGGTGCCTATCTCTATAACAGCCTTTTCTGCAGAATCTACTCCTAGCACAGGGAATTGCTTCTCCTCTTTCAGTTTTGTTTCTTTTGCTTGTTTTGTTTTGTTTTGTTTTTTAATTTCTTTGGGTTTTGGGTTGTTTGTTGTTTTTTCTTTAAGAAGGAACTGAACAGTTCCTCTAGCAAGACACTGAGTGAATGTCCATTACAGAGACACCACTCACCCTCAGATGAGCAGGACAAGTCCTGTGATTTAATGCACTGCAAGGTGCACCCTGAGCCATATCAATGCTTTAAAAGCCTTCAAGGAATTTCATGGACTGTTTTTCAAATTACTCACTTAATATGGTTTGTTCTTGCCTATTTATTAATACAACAGGAGTTTCCATGTCTAAAAAAAAGCCACTGAGGTTTTGGCAGCGCGCTCCAGCCACCACAGCGTGGGAGAGGAGAGTCCTAGCTGTCCAGGCTGGATGCTGTGGTGTGCGGGAAGGGGGCCTGAAGGACCACAGCAGAAAATCAGAAGGGTCTATTGTCACCTCACTCTTACCTTGTCTCCATGGTGCTTGGAGTGCTTGTCCTTATGGTGCTTCTTATGTTACTTCTAATGGCAGTGAGGTGGTCCTGGATGGGGGTGCCCATGGGGGTGATGCCCATGGGGGTGGTGCCCATGGGGGTGATGCCCATGGGGGTGATGCCCATGGGGGTGGTGCCCATGGGGGTGGTGCCCATGGGGGTGGTGCCCATGGCCAGGTGGAGGGGGGCAGAAAGCAGGACCACCAGGGTAGGGACCTGTGACAAGACCATGGTGTCCTGGAGGACCAGGAGGGCAAACTGGATGGTGTGGTCGTGGCATGCCTAGGAAGAAGAGGAGAGCTGTTAGCAGGCAGACACAGGCTCTCCCTGGACAGACAATGCAGGGAGCTGGTGTATCCATGCACCCAAAGGGCCCCTCCCAGTCTACCTCTTCCTCACAAATGACATCCCACACCCCTCTGGTATGCAGGGAATACCCCCAGGTGCCTGTGGCCATTGCCCTGAGCTCCTCTCTGAGCCCTGATGGCTGTGTGGTACCCACAGCCCTGACTGGCCCCATGGTCGCTCACCGTGGTGGGGGTCACACATCCTCAGTGGTTTGTGAGCTGAAAGGGAAGGACAAGCACCATCAGTCACCTCCTGCCACAGGGACGTCATTGCCCGGCCCAGAGCTGGGACCTGACTCCTCTGTCCCACACATCTGCCCTGGGAGCAGAGACCACGCTCGCTTCCCCAGGACTGCCATCCCCCTGCACACCTCGACGACAGCCCTCCTGTCCCTCTGGGGGACAGCACCAACCCCCAGAGCCACTGTCCCCACCTCCAGGCACACCCAAAGCCCAGCTTGTGGTTTCCATCGTTAATGGCAATAACAAACCCGGGTGCCCAGCTCATGTCCTCATGGACC
>NW_016690503.1:429244-436871 GCF_001604755.1 Lepidothrix coronata | reverse complement strand
CCATCTCCCTGCTAACACCCCTGATGGTGCTGCGTGCTTGGCAGTGCTCCCTTTCCAGGCAATGCAACAGGCTGGAATTGTCACACACCACCAAAAAGACACTTTGCAGAAAGGGACTGGGCCAAGTCTTGCCCCACATATAGGGTAGGAGAGTGCTTTGTGGGGTTTCTGGGCATAAAACACAAGAGTGTGCAGGGTCAGGAAGCACCCATGCACAAGCAGCCCTCACGGGCAGTCCCACTGGGTCCCTGCCACTCCCTCTGTTAGGATCCCTGTGATCCCAGGCAGTGCCAGCCCAGTCATCTCCTAATGTCCCAGGGATGGGGGGAAGGAAGTCTGGAGTCCAAGACCCAGACAGTAAAAATCCCCCTTGGCCAGGGAAAGGCCAGCAGGGAATGTGACACTGGGATCTCCAGAGGCCGATACCAAAAGAGCAACACAGGGACAAGTGGGTTTCCCAGTTTTTTTTTGCCACTGCAGAACTCCCAGACCACTCCCAAGCCCTCCTCAGGCCACCCGCTTCTCCAGCAGTGCCAGCACGAGTGCTGCCCCTTGCTTTGCCTCTTCCAGCAGCCCGGAGACCTTCTGGGACATCTGTGTGGGGACAAGATGTGTCGTTTACTGCTCAACAGAACACAGGAGCCATCCACCATCCACCCCATGCATCCCGCTGGTGGCAAAGGGAGGGAGTGCCCGGGCACGAGTGGTCCCAGGGGCTTCCTCTCTGTCCCACCTCAGCCCCACCACCAGGCCTGGGGCACACACACAGCCCCTGCTTATTACCACAAGCTTGAACTTCTCATCCGTTATGTCTTTGAGGTTGATCATGACATTGAAGTAAGCTCCAAACACAGCTGCTTCCAGCATTTTGGCTCCCACCTGGGAAAAGACGGGCTTGCGAGCAGCTCTCCTCATCAACCAGCACTGTGCTGCAGAAGAGCAGACCCCTTACCCTGCAGGACTTCCACCCTCACCCCCAGAGGCACAGAACACTTTCCAATCTGGTGGCATTCTCAGGATGTAGCTCAAACAGTGGGAAGCATTGCCACACACAACAGGAAACTCAAGCAAGGGCTGGTGGAGGTCAACTCTCCTACAAGGAGCTGTTTTTGCAAGCTGACAAATAGTGGGTGGAAAGCACTGGGCCTGTTTGGGAAGCACAGCTGGACAGATGCTCCCTGCAGGTCAGGACATGAGGACACCTTGCAGGGCAGAGTGTGAGCCTGGGGCCGTACCTGGAGGTCGGATTTGCAGGCCAGGTTGCAGTGTTGTGTCAGTTCCTTCAGAGCAGGCCAGAGCCCACTCACCTTCTCTGCCAGGGCATAGGGCACCCTCACGGCCGTCTTCAGTCCCTGCTGCATGGCAGCCGTGCGCCTGGGAGGGGGGACAGCCCTGGCTCAGTGCTGGGTGCCTGTGCTCCCCCAGTCTGACAGTGCCCATCAGCCCAGCTCACCTCTCCCGCTCTTCAGGGGTGCTTTTTGGCAGCTTCATTGCTTCCTGCAGGCAAAGAAAAGCAGGTTTGCTGCTGTCACCAAGGCCATGCCTTGCGTCAGGGGCTAGGGCACACCCCAGAGCTCCCATACTCTTGCAAACCTCCTTTATGTGATGATGACCCTTCCCCTGGGCCCGGCTTTAGCATCACTGGATGTGTTAAAAAAAAGAGTAGACATGGCATTTTACCACATGGTTTAGTGGCCATGGGTGCACTCAGTAGAAGGTTAGACTTGATGACCTTGGAGGTTTTTTCCAACCTTAATGATTTTATGATTCCAAGGTCACAACCCTGCTGCTAAGGATACTAGAGCGCAGCGATCCCAGCCCTCCTTCCAGCTGGAAAGCCCCCCCTCCCGCAATTCCCTGCAGGATGTCTGCCTCTAGCCGGATCTCACCATGTAGCTGCTGAAGGCACGGGAGTCAGCATCCACCATTGCCACCAGCTCATCCATGGCCTGGTGGAACGACGGGATCAGCTTCCTCATGATGGGGTCCAGGTCCTCAAACTGCCGCTTCCCGTAGCTCATCAGCCCCACCATGCAGCCCAGCGCTGCTCCCTGCGAGGGCACAGGGACAAAATCGTCCAGCAGGACATAGTGCCCACTGCCACCACCATGCCGGCCCCCCCTCAGGGGCTCCACACACCAAGTGGGTCCCCAGGACTCCCCCTCGGTGTGAGGAACATACCAGGGCACCTGCAGCTGCAGACACGGAGCCTCCTCCCGGTGCTGCCGACCTCCCACCGACTGCCCGCACAAAGGTGCCCAGAGGCTTGGACACCAGCCCCCCATCCACCTCTCCTGCCTCCACCAGGTACCTGCAGGACAGCAGCCCCAGGGTTTAGAGCCCCCCAGATGCAGGGACACCACCACTACCCTCCTCCCCCGGCACTGCCCTCTCTGACAGGTTGTCATTGACCTCATGAATGAGAAGATGGCTAACCCAAAAAAACCCAGCATAAAGGTCAGGGAGAGGATTGGGAACCCCATGGGGACAGCTGGGGAACACATGTCCTGGTGGTGTGGGGGGCTGCTCTGGATTAGACAGGGTGGGCTCATGCAAATGGAGTTTTGTGGGACAGAAACGCCTGCAGCCAGGTCCTAGGGGGGACAACAAGTACTTCACCTCATGAGTGGATTTCCCTTCCTTTTGCCCCTCAGACACGTGTTTCACACCATCTGCTGCCGCACAGCATCTCTCCTCAGAGAGCAGCGGGTGAGCCAGAGGCAGTGAAAGTTGGCATGGGGATGGAGAAGGGAATTTAACATTCCAATTTGGTTACAAGACCTGCTCCCACTGCCTGCTCAAGTGACCTGGAGTTCCCCCACTCCACATTCACAACCAGCAGCATGTGGGAGCAGGGACCAGGCCACGCCTACACAACACCCAGCAGAGATGTCCCCTGGAGGTGACCAATGCTCCCAAAAAAGGCCGAGTGCAAGACAGAGGCAGCAGGATCCCCCCATCCAGGCAGGGATGGGCACCGTGATACGAAGCAAGATGGGGGTCCCTACTCGATGATGCGCTCCCGGGGATGAAACGGAGACAGGGAGTCCAGGCCCAGCCGACTGACCACCTGCAAGGAGCAGCACGGCTGTGTCAGCCCTGTCCTGCTGCAGCCTCATTCCCTACTGCTAATTAACCACGGGTGAGTCAGCATTAGGACAGAGTTATTTTGGCCACCACCCAGAGAGAGGACAGCTAGCACCACCACCCTGTGTCCCATCCCAGACATGGGGGAGGCATGTGGTCACCTACAGTGACTGGAAACTGTACTGATTAATCATTAACTTGCTCTTATCTAGCACATTTCCCACAGGCTGGAAAAGTCCCTCCCTCCTGCAGTGGAATAGCAGAGCCCTGTCTCCTCATTTCCTGCTTACGCTTGTCCTGGAACAGCTTTCCATAATGCCACCCACTGTCCTTGAGCTCTGGGGACACCTCCTTCCCCTCCTGGTCTCCAGGCAGGCAAGATGGGCAGCTGCTCCCCACACTCTGTCCTCATGGGTTGGGGTCCCTGCTCCCTGAGCATTTCAGCATCCTCAGAACAATAAAGCAACTTGTCTCACTCACTGTCCCCCCACAAAAACCTCCCTGAAGACAAGTGTCAAGCCTGGGGCCTGAGTGGTCCCAAATCTCTGCTCAGTGCCACTTTGGGATGCTGGGGGAGTGGATGTGTCTCTCTCATGATGCCACCCTTGTGTTGGTACCAGGAGGAGTCATGTTACCAGCCTGATCTTCTGTTCTTCCTCCAGGATGAAGAGTTTTTCCTTCTTGATGTAATACTCAGCTGCATTCAGCATGGCCTTCTTGGGAACGAGTCCCACCAGCTGGGACCCCACCACAGGAAGATTCAATGCCTGCAAAGAACACAAGAAATGTGACCATCCCTAGAGCCCTGCTGCCACTACGACCCCAACCTGGTGGTCCTCCTCCCTTCTCAGGACATGGGTAGCTCATGGAGAAGCCTTCAATGGAGGAGCTGGGGGCTAGCAGCAAGTTGCTGAGCTTTTGGGGGTTTTGTGCCATTCAGCACTATGGCTGAGCTAAGCATGAGCTAAAGCAGACCCTGACCTGGGGACAGGGAGAAAAACTTGGAGGGAGACATCCTCTGTGAAGCCCCCACTGGAACAAGCCTCCCACACCACCCACCTCTGCGTCCTGGCAGACCTCCTCGTAGACAGCATGGAGCGGCGTGGTCTCAAAGTCCAGCAGGTTTGTTGAGACCTGGGCTATATTCTCCTCCTCCAAATACCAGCCGATACCCTGCACCTTCTTCAAGCGCCCGGGCTGCCAACAACTGCCACATTCAGGGCATGGCCCAGGAGGCGAGGGGCCACGTGGGTCTGCTCCTGGCGTGCCGCTGGCACGGTGGTACCTGGTTGGGGCCGCGCCCCTGCTCGCGGATATTGAGGGCGATGCGGTGAGCCAGCTCCTTGGTGCACAGCAGGTTGATGTTGTACGCGATAAGGAAGGTCCGGGCACCCGTCACCGTGGCCCCCCACCGGGGGACAAAGGTTGGGGGCCCAAAATCAGGAGCCCACTCTGGTTTTGCAAGCTGGGGAGGAGGGAGGAGAGCATGTGGGCTGGCACCGCTGAGCAGCACGAGCCACCCGCCCAGGGATGGCCTCTCCCTCCCCAGACAGAATCTGCCATGACCACCTTCATGTTCAGCACCACCCAGAATGTGTCCCCAGCTCCTCTTGGTGCAAAGGGACTATGCCAGCACCCTCCCTGAAGCCAGGGACATACAGCTCAGCTCTGCCTGACCTGTGCCACCCAACTGGGTGCTGCCAGGCTCACCTTTTCGGGGAGCGCCTCGTACTCCCCAGCACGGATGGAGGGCAGGGCCTTCCTGCTCTCCTCCCGCGCTGCTGCTCCGTACAGGTAAACTGCAAGACAGAACCAGGGCTGAGCACCACCAGGCACGGGCTGGCACTTCCTCCAGCCCCTGTAATCATGCAGAGTAGGATGGAAGGAGGAGAGGTTCCGTCCCCCACTCACCAGGTACCCCCAGCTCCTCTGCCAAGCGCTGCCCGAAGATGTGGGCGCAGGTGACACACTCCTCCATGCTGACATTCATCACTGGCACGAAGGGGCAGACGTCCAGTGCCCCCATCCGAGGGTGTTCACCTGGTGGCAGGGTAGATATAGGGATGGGAGTTGGGAAGAGTGAATAGACAAGGAGGGAGAATGGTCCTTTCCCAGACTATTACAGACTGAACACCATTGCTGTGAGGAAATCACAGAATCACAGAATAACCTGAGTCAGAAGGGACCCACAAGGATCATGAAGTCCAACCCCTGGCCCTGCACAGGACACCCCACCACCACCAACATGTGCCTGAGAGCATCATCCAAACTCTCCTTGAACTCTGGCAAACTTGGGGCTGTGACCACTGCCCTGAGGAGCCTGTTCCAGTGCCCAACCATCCTCTGGATATGCTGTGTTTGTGGCAGTAATGTCTATCTAGCCCAGGGACAGGAGGCACTCAACCTCTCTGGACTGGGAGGATGAGCAAGAGCTTTGCTCCCACCACCATCTATGCCAGCAGCACTTCTTACTGAGGGTGGGGCGATGTGCCATGCATGGTCACCAGCAGCTGGGATGCTACGTGCCAGAGCAGCTCCTGCGCCGCTCCCAAGCTCACCCTTGTGTCGGCTCATGTCAATAAGCTGCCCAGCCACTCGGGCCGCGCTCAGCGCCCCTTCCACGACTGCCTCAGGGGACCCCACGAAGGTGTAGACGGTGCGGTTGGTGGAGGCGCCTGCATCCACGTCCAGCAGCACACAGCCTGGTGTCCGGGAGATGGCCTGTCCCAGTGCATCGATCACCTGCCGGACAGTGTCTGAGCTGGCTGGGTCCCCACCACAGCCGCAGCTTTCCAAGGGAGGGGACATCTCTTCTCAGCTCTCCCCCTTCCCACTGGTGCAGGGTTTGAGGAGGATCAGTGGGGACCATCAGCCCTGTGCTGCAGAGGGTGCAGAATCCAAAAGCATGAGCGAGCATCCCACCCAGGGGGTTTGGGGTACCCCTGGCTCCCAGTGAGCCGCAAACTTGCTGTGGTGGGGGAGAGACACCTGACTGCTGCTGCATGTCAGAGAACAGCATCACAAATCACTGTTCCTGAGGATACAGTCTCCGGCCAGCTTCCAAAAAGATTTGGCTCTGCAAAGCCTGTTCCCTGGGGGAAGCTGTGTTTTTACAGCCTTTTTGGGTTCGCTGAACTCCCCTGCCCCTGGCAGGGCCAAAGTTCAGCCGAGGGCAAATGCCCAGGACAGATTCCATTGACCTGGACAGCATCCTTTGGCATAACAACTGCAAGCGATATTTCTCTATGGGGGTGTCCCAGACCACCCCGAAACCTGGTGCTACAGCAACCAGCAGGCAGCGGAGGGAGGTCTGAGCCCCCACTTCTCATTGAGGTGCCAAAAGGAAGTGAAGGTTGCATTTAAGCATTTTTGGCACTAGCTAGGCAGTGAAAAGGTGCACAGCACTTTAAAGGAGGCACAGCAGAGTCTGGTGGTGGGTACTGCTCTGTGGAGGGAAAACGCAGCCATCAGCACCCCAGCAACACCCACCCCTCAGCGCTTCCACTCACTCCCTCACCTCTTTGTTATTCCCCTCCGAGAAGTTGGGGACACACTCCACCAGCTTCGCCATGGTCTCAGGATCTGCCTGCACCCTGCAGCACCCGGCTCAGCTCTTCGCACCCTGTGGGTTTCCTGCCCTTTCCTGTCCCACTGCAGAGCAAAAGCCTCTAAGCACCCAACGTGCAGCCTCTTTCCCAAGCTGGGGTTTCTCATTAACTGCATTGATCTGTGGCCAGGGGACAGAAAGGGGCTTGGATAAACACCATGGTACTGGCCTTGCTCTGCCTGGACCGGCTCCAGGCACAAGGGCTTTGCGTGAGCACCAGGGCCAGCCAACAGCACTAATGACTTACTCGCATCAATTAATTGTGACAAGAAGGTGATGCCACATGAAGAAAAAGATCTGCTGAATTCAGCAACATGATGCGACTACCGGATGGGACAGGGACCGCAACAGGAGCATCATCACTTCTAGCAAAGAGAGAGCTCTTGGCAAAACCCCCGGGCCTCCCAGTGTGGGCACCGGGTAAAACCTGTCGCTGTGAGCAGGATTCGAACCTGCGCAGGGAATCCCTATTGGATTTCGAGTCCAACGCCTTCACCCCTCGGCCATCACAGCCTCACTTCCCTGGGGGGTGGGGGGGTTGTGAGAGGAGTGGGGTTGGGGGGGACGTGGCCCCCGGCCCAGCCACCCCCGCTGTCCCCGCTGTGCTCCGTTGTCCTGGCGAGCGGGGACGTGGCCGCGGGCTCCCCACACAGACAGAGGGAGGGGGGCAAAAACCCCTGCGCACCCCGGCTCGTTGGTCTAGGGGTATGATTCTCGCTTAGGGTGCGAGAGGTCCCGGGTTCAAATCCCGGACGAGCCCTTCTTTTGCCCAAAAACCGGGGATACTTGACAGCCCTTCCCCCTCTTCTCACTCCCTCCACAGCCCGCTGGCACCTCACGGACACCCAGAGCCTGCAAAGCCCTCAACCGCCTTTCCCCAGCCTGGGGAGCTGGGCAAGGCAGCTCACACAGCCTTTTGCTCGCACTGGGGAC
>NW_016690503.1:412607-426644 GCF_001604755.1 Lepidothrix coronata | reverse complement strand
CTTGCTTTGCATGCAAGAGGCCCTGGGATCGACCCCCAGCATCTCCATGTCTTTTTCCCTCCAAGACCTACTGTAGCCCTGGGCATCCTTGGAGGATACTTCCCTGCAGTGCCCGTCTTGTGCTGAGGCAACCTGGAATTTTTCCAGCCATCACTAAATATCCCCGGATGTTCCCTTTGCCCAGCCCTGGCAGCTGGGGGTACTGGGGCTGAGCAGAGCTGTGACAGCAGGCTGGGGAATATTCTCTCCCTGGAGGCAGAGCCCAGGGCAAAGTGGGGTGTCCCTGGCTGTCCTTACCAGGCAGGGGGTCAGCTGTGGCTGTGATGGCCGAGGGGTGAAGGCGTTGGACTTGAAATCCAATAGGGATCCCTGCGCAGGTTTATCGTCGCTTCCGCCTGGAGGAACAGGGTTGGGACTGTGGGGGAAAAAAAACACCGAAAAACAACAACATAAAAACCTAAACTGGAGATGCTGGGGATTGAACCCAGGGCCTCTTACATGCGAAGCAAGCGCTCTCCCACTGAGCTACATCCCCTTCCTGTTAGGGCTTGGGAGAGGACACGTGCTTGATGACACTGCAGGGGTTGTGTCCCCCCATAAAAAAAAATTCCATCCACTTAATGGGATGCTGTTCACGGGCAGCTTGGAGATGCGAGGGCTGGTCCTCCCGTGCTGGTCATCGGAGAGCAGCAGGGGTGGAGTCCCCTAAGGAGGAGTTGTCCCAAAAGGAAGGGCTATTTCCAAAGCCAGGGCTTTATCCAAAGGAGGGGGTGCCCTCAAAAGGAGGGTTTGTATCTAAAGGATGAGTCGTATCCAAAGGAGTGCTTGTCCAGGAGTTGAACTCAGGATCTCTTGCATCCAAGAATGAGAAACCTATCCCTACACCCCACAAGCTGGTGTACTGCACTCCTTTTTCATCCCCAGCCGCTCTATCCCCCACATTTTGGATTTAGGGATATAGCTGAGGCTGAGGTTTTCCACAGCACATCCACCACCTTGAGGAAGCATTTCCACATCAGCCATGCCAGGAGGCAGCCCCAGGGCTGTTCAGGGGGGCTCTGGCAGCCCTGCAGCCAGCAGGGAGGGGTCTGAGGGTAGCAAAAAGACATGGAGATGCTGGGGGTTGATCCCAGGGCCTCTTGCATGCAAAGCAAGTGCTCTTCTGCTGAGCTACATCCCCTTGCTCCAGCAGCACTTTGCTACTGGCCCTTGAGGGTCCATCCTTCCCACAGGAATGTGTCCAGCTGAGATGTGGGACCAACCCCACTATGCTGTGCACTGCTGTTCCAACCCATGTCACAGCCCCATGGGTACCACTGCCCAAAAGAAGGGCACATCTTGGAGCTGACCCTGGGACCTCTGCACCAAAGTGAGAATCATACCCCTAGACACATGAGCCATTCCCCCTGCCCTCAGCCTGTGTCCTCCATTCCCCCATGGTGCTCAGCACAGGCTGAAGGCTCTTGGGTGCCCCCATCTCCTACCACCACCCCTCAGAGACCTATTCCACATGGTCCTGTGTGGCTTTGGGACAGGAGCTGTGAGTTCTGGGTTACTGGCAAATTCCCTCATCTGTTCTTTTTTACGAGTCCCTGGGAGCTGCCAGCCATGGGGATCAGCAGGGTGTTGGGGCTGGGCCTCCTACAGGTGCTATAGGGGGCAGGACTGGGGTTCAGCTCCAAGGCAGGACACAGGGAGTTTTTCAGGACACAGTTCCTGAGGGTTGGGCTGCCTATAGCTGTGCTGGGGTGGGAACATGAGCTGCTGCAGGAGCCCCAGCTGGTGGGAACCCCCCTTCTCACAGGGAGAACAGGGCAAAGAGCTGACTTTCAGACAGCAGCGAGCCTCCGGTGCTGATTGCATCACATGGCTGTGCCAGAGCAGGGACTCCCTCCATCCAAACCCCCTGAGCTGACTGAGGTGACGTGGGAGGATAGTTCAGCCACAGCCTTGCTCCTCCCCCCTGCCCTTCACATCACAGAGGGCTGGGGGAAGGGGGCAGGGGAGACTCTGCACCCCATGGTTTCCAGGTCTTGTAACCCCCCGTGGACACCCAGCTCCTTCAGCCCCACACACCCAGCACTGACAGCAGCCACCTCGCACAGCAGTGGCCACGTCACCCTTCTCCTCTTTGGGAAATGCCCAGACACCTCTCAGGAAACATGAATTAGCAGCCCTGGAATGTCTAATTGAACAATTCTTGAGTTTAAAACTCAAATTCCCTCGTAGGACCCTGTAAACTGTTGGGATTTGGGCTCTGCTTTCATTGCGCTCATCCCTGTGTCTCCCCAGGGGCTGCCATCGACAGCAAAAGCTCGGAGGAGAAGAGGGTGTAGGACAGCCGGGAGCAATGTCTGTTGATGATTTGGGCTCAGGGTGAGACACGGAGCCAACAGGGCTGCGGGCTCACTGGGGTGCAAGCCTTGTGAGCCCCATTCCCACAGGGAGCACCAGGAGGGCCAGACTGGGATGCCAGTGCCTTTTGATTTGCCTGCTTCTTCCCCCATGACTCACACATGTGGGCAGCCTGTTATTTTCCTGCTTTATTGGATTTCCAGCCCTGGGGAAGAGCTGAAGCCCTTGTCAGAGCTATTGCCTGTCTGACTCTCCAGGCACGGCAGGGAGGGCACCCCAAGGAATGGCAGCGAGCCCCTGCCCTGTGCTCGATCTGTGGGGGCCTGGGGTGGGATGTCCTCAGTGGTGCCCTCATCTTCCTCTTATCCTGGCCATACAACCACTTTCTCTTAGCTTCCTAAAGCTGAAAAGCAGGTGTCCTCTCTGCTTTGGTGGGAAATTGCATTGCAAGACTTTGGTGGGTGAGGAAGGATATTTTTCACAGAAAGAGAGTGGTTTGGTTTAGAAGGTACCTACCTACAAGACCATCTCATTCCAGCTCCCTGCCATGGACAGGGACACCTTCCACTGGGCCAGGTTGCTCCAAGCCCCATCCATCCTGGCCTTGAACACTTCCAGGATTGGGCCACACAAGTCCCATCTCCACCTGCTGTGCCTGCAGGCTCCCAGCTCCAGGGGCTCTGTCTCTCACCTGGCTGTCTCCAGGATGTGTGTCCCCAAGTGCTCTGGCCCCAGCGAGGAGGATGAGGGATGCTGCCTGTTGATGCCAGCTCGCCCTTCCAGCGTTGCCCTCAGCTCAGTGCCTGGTCTGAGATACACATTTTGCAACCCAGCAAAGGTACAGGTGGTGGATCTGGCTCTTCATCCTCTCCCACTGCTGTGAGACACCACAATTTTTGTCTTCTCATCTGGATGTGATGGCAGAGAAGCCATGGATTGATGTGCTGGGATGACCCATCAATGACCCAGCCACCACCAACTCTTCTGTCCCTATCACTAGCACCATGCTGCCTGGGATTTCCATAGAATCACAGAATATCCTGAGTTGAAATGGGACCCATGAGGACCCTCAAGTCCAACTCCTGGCTCAGCACAGGACAACCCCTAGAATCCCACCATGTGCCTGAGGGTGTTGTCCAAACGCTCCTTGAGCTCTGGCAGCCTTGGGGCTGTGACCCTGGGGAGACTGTTCAGTGCCCAAACACCCTCTGGGGGAGGAACCTTTTCCTGAGATCCAACTTAAACCTCCCTTGACAAAATCTCCACTCCGGATGGTCCCACTCACTTGCTCTTCACACCAATCTTCCCTTTTCCATAGCAACTCTCTATGATTCTCCACTTGTTCCTCCTCAAACCATGACTTCCCCTCCTCCTTCCCACCTCATCCATCCCCAGGATGGGGAGGTACCCATCCTCCAGGAGTGAGAGGATACTGAGTGACCACAGGGAGAAGGTCTCCTCCAAGGTCACGAAGCAACTGAGGAAAGATGGGAGGTGAGCAGGAGACATAAAACTCAATAGGCATGGCCAGAGAGTTCCACCTGGGCTGTACTCCAGGCTCTTCTCAGAAATGCTTCTGCTTTTGCTGCTTTTGAAAACCATAAGCAGGCAATGCTGGGACCAAATCCCAGGACCCAGCTGTTTCTCTCCATGTGCACCCTTCCACCCGCTAAGCATTATTTTGCATCCCAGACTCAGTATGTAGCTCCCTGTTTCTCACCAGGGCCTTTGGCTGCAGGAACCTGTATTTTAGGGCCTGATCAGCAGGTCTGTGCAGTCCTGCCCCGGGCAAATGCTGGCTGGGGGGGATACGTGGTGGAATGAACTCAGGATGGCTCTTGAGCTGGGAGCCAAGGAGGCACAGCTCCCAGCTGGAGTCAAGGCACCCGTGGAAGACTGAGTCCCTGGGACAGGGAGCCCTGCAGGGCACCAAGGTCCTCACTTCCCCAACTGTCTGCACTAAAGCATCACACTTTTCAAGTCAAATCAAGGACCTGTGTGGATTTTCAGAACATTGGATTTTCAGGGAAAAAAAAATTAAAATCTGTGTAACCTTACCGGTGGAGTCATTCAGTGAAAAGCTGAATGATTCCATATAAAAATGCCATTATTCTCTCCACCTGCTCCATCCAGGACTGTCCCATGCAGCAGGCTGCTGGAAAGCTTGGTCAAAGGGTTTTGAAGATCAACATGCTTTCGAGCTAGGCATAATCCCTCATTATAAACACTCATCAGCTTTATGCAAATACTCCTGTTCTTCCTTCCATCAGCTGAAAAAGTTCTGCCTGATGATACATGGCATCTTAAAAAGAGGCTTTACTTGATGTCTGACACCTTCTCCCAGAGACAGCTGCATCCCCTATCAATAAAACAATTATTCTCCAATTCTTGACTAAAGTCTGGGGTTTTAGTCTTTGGGAAGAGCCTCATCCCCCTCTAACTGACCAGCTCCCAAGCATGGAACCTGCATGTTTCCCCACTCATCAACACAGCACAGCTCCCTGTCCTGCTGTTGCCCTTGCCTTTGTATCTGGAGCACATAGGGAAATTATAGCTTCTTCTTCATGTCCTTATTATTATCTTTCCTTGCCACAGGTTAGAGTATCCATAGCACTTGGTGTCTCTGAGATATCTTAGGATGCCTTTCCCCACACCACCTCTAATCCCTCAGTGCTCATTCACAGCTCTCCACAAATTTGGGCTTCCAACTCATAGAACCATTTAGGTTGGAAAGGATCCTTAAGATCATCAATTCTGGGTCCAGAGGTAACCTGGATGATAACCCTGCACTGCATTTCACATGGCAGGCACCCCTCTTTCTCTGATGGGGCTGGTCACGGGCTGCAGGACTGTGGTCACGGGCTGCAGGACAGTGGTCACGGGCTGCAGGACAAGGTGCACCTGCATCCAAGGTGGGCACTATGTGGCAAAGAGCAAGAATGAAGAGCCTAATCCTTGAGGTCTGGTTTTGCCCCGGTATATTTTAGGAATTTTTTTTACTCTTCACTGTCACCCATTAAACATTAGGTGAGCAGGGCTCCAAAGGAGCACCTCCTACCTTTTTTCACAGACCCCACCTCCACTCTCCTTAGCTCAGCCAAAAAAAATAAAAAAAAAAAATCACTGCAAAATGCAGGGCAAATGCCACATTGAAACGTCGAACCTTATGTTCCCAGCTCCTCAAGAAAACAGGCACTAAGTCTGCTCCTGCAGGAATTCCTCACCTCCAAGCAGGTGTTTGCCGTGGGGCAGGAGAGGTTTCTGGGCTGAGAAAGTTGCCTTCGGGCTGGTTGTAGCAAACCACACACTCTGGGTCAGCACAGCGAAGAGCTGGGCAGCAGAAACCCCCTTTTCATACGAAAAAGAACCCTTCCCACCAGCAACAAGTTGCCCCCAGAGCAGGTCACCCCTTGAGACCCCAGAACAAGGAACACCCGAAGACTCAGTCTATGATGTAGCATGACTTTAATGAGAAGGGGAAGGAGAGTAAATCAGTTCAGAGTGTAAGAAATGTGTTTCCAGTGCTCAGTAAAGAAATGGATAAACCCCATTCCAGGACAAGCCAAATCCCTACAAGGTGTTCCTCCTCCCCACCACCTCATGACTATTATGTGCCATCTACAGCCTGCTAGAAGCATTTATGCCCAGCCAGCAGCAAATGCTGCATAGAACATGGAAATATAAAGTAAGACTTTGCAAGAGAAAGGTATACAGGGGCACGGTCTGGAGTGACAAGCTCGCAGGGCTCTCTTCCTCCTGGGGGAACTGCGGGTGCCCCCCGCATCTGGGAAACCCAGGGGCTTAGTCCTCTTCCCCAGCCTTGGTCCTTGCGCTTCATTTGTCCCTCCCGACGCGGCCACGCAAGTGTCACCGGCGGGAGGAGGAGGTGACCGCTGGGGACACCTCTACAGCCCGCTGCCCAGGCACAGCAACCCCGCCTTCCCCAGCCCCCGGGCCCCGCCGGAGCACACGGGGATCCCGCAGCACCGCAGGTAGCTCCCGACCGCCGCCGACGCCGTGGAGCCCACTGCGGTGTTCTGCGGGTAGGAGCTGAGGATGGGCCCGGGCAGGGTGACCACGACGGTGGGCGGCTGGATGACAGCGGTGGAGTCCCCGCAGCGGCGGAGGCAGGGCTGGTTGCAGCTGGTGGCCAGTGGCCGGGGACCGCAGGAGGAGGGCAGGCACAGGTCGTAGCAGGACATGGCTCGGCGAGGATGTGCACCTGAAAGCCACAGCCAGGCTGTAAAAGGCAAGGCAGAGGCTGGTCCGCCCCTGCTGAGCCCTCACGCAGCGGCTCCCATTATAAGTGTGCGAGAGTGAACTAGAGAGTGAGTTTGCATGGTTTAGAAACGCCAGAGAAAGGCTTTCCAAATGGGCAGGAGCCAGCATACCCCCCTGCCCCCCTTCCGCCCCGCTCGGGAGAATGGGAGGAGTTTGGTTTGAGCTGCAGATCTGGGGAAGCCGGAGGCACCGGGTGCTGAGAACAGAGAGCAGACCCTCTCCTGCTCCAAGCTGACAGAGAGCCCTCAGCAAGCAAGATGCTCACTGAGATGCATCGAGTTGTAGCAAAGCCCACTTAAATCAATGCAATGTGAGCTGAGCTATCCCATTCCAAAATAAAACAGACCTTTAATGCCCTTCCATAAACAGGGGGACATCAATCCTTGCAGCCTGGGTATGTCCTATTCTATTTTTTTCCCCTCTCCTTCAGCAAGGAAAATCATGCAGGATGCAACTGGTTACATGGTTGCAGACCCTGCAAGCGCTGCATCCCACAACCCCTTGCAGTCTTCATTTTAGGGCAGAGATACACCCTTCCCTGATGTCCTCTGCAGGTGGAAGGGAGGCAGGTAACAAACCTTGAACTCCTGTAGAGGACCGGGCAAGAGCCTGGTGTGGAGGAGATGGAGCCCGTTTTAACTTACCCAGGTGGAGATGGCAGCAGTGGCAGCTGGGAGCAGGTGGTGGGGCTGGGCACTGTCCCCACTGTTTTATAGGGTGGCCCGGCCCCCCAGGGGAGCGAGTGCTTACCTTCCGCCTGAAACTTCCCAACAACCAGCAGTTTTCTCCTGGAAAGCTCCCCTGGCTGATTAAGCAGTTCCCTCTTTCATCTGTCATGTTTTGCTTCCATTTAATACTGAGTAAGATTGAAATGATTTGGGCTACAGGCATTAATTACCTTCCTTCCTAGGGCCAAAGGACATTTTAGGTCTTTAAGCCACCAGGCAGGAGAGTGTTTCAGCAGAATTTAGGGCAGGTGCATCTCCACCTTCCTCACAGCACAACCAATTCAGCTCCCTGGTGCACCTGAGGTGAGACCAGGGACGTAAACTGAACATAGGGAGCATCCATTTGGAGTTAAATCCTGCAGTCTCATGGATGGCAGGAAAACTGAGGGGCTGCAGGGGTGAGGGTGCTGGATAGCACTGATGCAGACACAGGGACATGCGTTAGCCCAGCATGGGCAAATCATTATGGTTCTGGATCCACTTAGAGCCCTTCCATCCCGCTCTTTGGATATGCTAGAAGGTCACAGCTCTGCTTCCTCATGATGGAGGGACATCATCAAGACATGGTTAATTACAGGCTGTGACACCGGGTTGCTATACTGGAAGCCTGTTCACTACTAAAAACAGCCCCAAACATCCCAACCTGCACTTAAAACATGAATCACCTGCATGATGGAGAGAGGGAGTCACTGACATGGTCCTAAGCAGGGGGATGAGCCATTGGGCTCTAAGGGCAAGGAAAGTTTGAAAAAGGTTTTTCATTTCACGCCAGCAGAGCCCAGATGAAGGCACAAACATCTTCTGCCCTGGAATAAACCCTAGCAGTACTGGGACACATGTACTATGCATGTGTGGAACTGTCAGCATCCTGTTAAAGATGTGCCTTGTGGGGTTTAGAGGGGTCATTTTAGTTCTTAGGATGACTTGGACATGGCTGATCACACTGAATGGTCCCTAGTGACTCCTCCCTGCCCTGCCTGCCAGGGTAAAAAAGCCTTTCTAAGGTTCTGGGATCAAACTCAGCTTGTTTTTAACATTATTCTGGAAGGGCAAAAAGGAAATCAGCTTTTCTGAGGTGCAGCAGAGGACACATGCTTCAGAGAGAAGTAATCTGTCAGCTCCTGGAGCTAGTGGGAGGCTGTGGGTTCATCATAATTTCCTAAATGGTGATTTGGTGAGCAGGGAAAGATGAGCGTTTATTTATTGTTTACTTGTTTATTATTGAGCTTTACCTTGCTGCTTCTTGCACCACTCTTGAATAATAAATTGATGCCACAAGAGCACTTTGGACCCACAACCTGAGAATTAAACCCTTCTTCTACCAGTCAAGGTTTCTTTCCCTTCACTAATCAGTTTCCATCTCTCTCTCTCTCTCTCTCTCTCTTTTTTTTTTTTTTTAATGCCTCTGTGCATTCTCATGATCCCAGGAAAACAACCCTTCCTGGGTGACTCCCTTCCAGGCTTCCAGGCACAGTCTGCTATCTTCTGAATTGCAGCCTCACTGTGTGTCTTCGTTTTGCAATCCAGTTTAAGTACTTGAGGTTCTGCTCACAGTGGAACATCACGTCCCAGAATAACATCCAGAGATGCAGTGATGCTTGGAATAAATGCAATGGGGCATAAGAGGGTATGTTGTTGAATGTGAGCAGATCCATGAACTGAAACAAGTCCTTTTCCTGGAAAAGGGGACAGAGGAAACAAAAGGCACATGTCAGGAATTTAAAATAATCAGATTTGTGTAAAGAATGAGACTGAAAAAAAAAAAACCATAGGGGAAAGAGCAGATATTTGGGAGATAAACAAGGACTGTTTTTTCAACCCCTGTTCATTTCAGGGAATGAGCACTTTCTGCTTGAGATGTGACTTTCTCTGGAGGGACCTCAAACCTGAGAAAATTTCACCAAACCAAACACGTCAGACCCATTTTAACTTCTGCACCGATTCAGGATGTGCGGCCACCTCAGCCCTGCCTCTCCCTGCAGAGAAGGACACGAGGAGAAGCATGACCCAGGACCAATAATCCATGTTTCCCTTCCCATCACCAGCCCCAGCAGCACTTTGCAACTCCAATTTCCCCACTTTGCATTTTGATTTCCAGCAACCCAAGGGTTGGATGTCTCTGAGACTGGCTGGATGGTGGGAGCTTGCCCCTGTACCAAAATTTCTCCTGAAAGGCAAAGGCAAGGGCACGTTTTAAAGTAGCAACAGACCCGCTGCATTCTATCTCCAAGGAACATCTGCATCCAGGGCACTTGCCCAGGGCTTGCTTCCTGGCAGTAGGACATGCAGGGACCACTCCCAGATGGCTGATGGATGAGCAGGACACCCCGGTGCCAGGAGGCAGCATCCTGATGCAGACAGACCCAGGCACAGGGCATCCTGGGTGCCTGTGTCCTTGTCAGGGCAGACTCGGGGTGCTCCAGGGCCACCGTGTGCAGCCCAGGGAGCAGAGCCCAGCCGGTGCCACTGGGGAGAGCCAGGCTCTGGCTGCCAGGTGTTGTCCTGGGGCTGCAGATGATCCAGTTTCCTGCCGCCACACGATCCCTATAACTGCCGGGTCCCTGGGTGGGCTGATGCTCCACAGCATCAGCAATGCTGGCACATTCCCTTCAGGAGGACTTGTCACCACTCACCAGGGCAGGGACATGCATGTGCCAGGGCAGGGCTGAAGGGTGTCCTCCTCCAGGCACTTTGGCTCCTCTCCCAGATGCCTCTGCCCTGCAAGTACCCACATCCCTTCCTGTGACAGCAACCCCCATGCCGTGCCTGCACCCACCACCCTGGCCCATTTCACCACCTCCAGCTGCAAGTTGGTTTCTCTCCAGGGCTGCACCCAAACCCACGCCTTTTCCCTAGGAAATCTCCCACATACCCCTCGCAAGGCATCTGGCTGTCCAGGCAAGGACATCCCTCTTTCCCCGGGGTGGCAGAGCTAGCCAAGCACCACAGCATCTCACGGCAGCAGAACAGGATGGGGCTGGTGTTTCCCTGCTGCCTGATCCTGGTTTCTGGCTTGGGAGAAGCTGACAGAGGGGAAGCAGCTCCCTGCTGGTCTCCACATCTCCCCAAGGCATGGAAAGGAAATGTCGTCACAGCAAAGGTCAAAAAAGTGTGGGCAGGTAAGCCTGAGCATCCTCACCTTACCTTGAAGCCATGGCATTGCTTGGCCACATCATCAGTGGAAAGGAGTAGGGAGTAGGGAAGGCACTGGCAAGGCTGGCACAGTGTGTTTCCCCAGGTGCACTGAAGCACAGACACGCTCTGCCAAATGCGGGGCTTCCTTCTCTGCAAGACCTCTGGGATCCCAGACGTGGTTTTACTTCTTTCCTCTTCATCTTGCCATAGCTCACCTTCTTCTGTCTCCAGGAATCCACACCGTGAGCATTGCTGCAGACACAGGAGGGAGCTACCAACACATGGCAGCTACACCATCCTCAGAACAAGCACCTCTGGGACATGGCAATGGCTCAGCAAGACATCTAGGATGGCTTTTGGCTCCCATTGGCACGATGGGGATGCCAGGTCCTAACCTTCCCTGCCCACAGTTTGGTGCTTTGCCTCCTGGAGAAAAGGTGGTGGGACGGCAGGTGGGCTCAGGGAATGGAGTGGGATGGGGGATGCACCAGAGCACGGCCCCTTGCATAGGAGGGCAACGCTGGTCCCTGAGCAACCAGGAGCAGGTTCACCCCGTGGGAGCAGCAATCCAGAGGCAGATGTGATGTGTACTTAACACGGCAGAGCAAAACACAGAGAGCAGGAGGATACCGGGCAGTGCATAAAAAGCTTTCCTTTGGATAGGGGAGGGGTTCAGAGAAACACGACGAGGGTGGGATTCGAACCCACGCGTGCAGAGCACAATGGATTAGCAGTCCATCGCCTTAACCACTCGGCCACCTCGTCCCCTGTGTTGGTCTTTTTTGGCAGCTTTTTTTTTTCTTTTTTTTGACTGCAGACTGCAAAACTGGTGCTGGCCCTTCAGGGTGTCCTCTGGTGAGCCAGGCTGGGCAGGAGGAGCTCTGGCAGCCCCTGTCACAGCAGGACAGGGAGGCAAGCAGGCATTTGTGACCCATTTGCCTCTCTCCATGTTCCCCCTGTGTTCAGACAATCGCAAAGGGCAACATGGCATTTATTTTTGCCATAAAAGTGTGTGCACCAGTCCTCTCCATTACTCACCCACACCCAGCCTCTGTCCAGACGCTTTTCCTACGTGATTCAGCACCAGTCGTGCAAAGAAACAGGGAAGGTGGTGAGGGTCCAGGCAGAATCTTTTATTTCCTGAACTCCCTGGATTCTGGAGGCAGTTTGAGCTATCTCTCCACTGTGAGCTTCCAAGGGAGAGGAAGCAGAAGGAAACTTCTTACCCCCAGAGTGAGGTAACCTGGGACAAAGGGGTGGGGATTGCTACTGCTCAGGGCAGGGCAAAGACCCCCAGAGTGCCCCCAGTTTGGAACAGGGAGGAAAAATAGCCACCCAGGCCCAGGCACCACTGGGAGTCGAACCCAGGATCTCCTGTTTACTAGACAGGCGCTTTGACCAGCTGAGCCATGGTGCCCATGTGCCTGTCATTGGGTGTCCCTAAAAACACCTGACCCTCTGCCCACGCCCCCTTACCCCATGACCCAGACTGCAGTCCCAGGTTTGGGGTTACCCCAGCTGCAAACTCACGTCTGTCTGCTGCTGGGAGCACCCCCAGTGCTGATCAAGCCCCTGGCACAGGGAACCCAACACATACAGTAAACAATGCCAACTGGGTTTGGGGGGCCCAGGCCCTACAGGGACATGCTGCCCCCTCCCCTTGCCCCAGCAGAGCCGTGCCAGCTCCCCTTGCACTGCCCTGAGCTGATTGCCTCAGTCTCGTCTCTCTCTCTGGAGGCTCACTCCAGCATCCTGGGTGTCCTCAGTGCGTTGCCCTGGTTCTGGGTTCAAATCCTGTACGAGCCCTCCTTGTTGCTCCTATTGCCCTCCTCCCACCCAGCTCGTCTCCTCAGCACCGATGTTCATCCCAAGGGACACTCTCTAGGAAGGGACACGAGGGCAGGACAGGGAGGGAAATGGCCACAGGCCCTTGGGGGGCCAGCAGGCAATCCCAGGCCGGCCGTGCCCACAGGCAGCCCCAGGATTGTTCTGGGCGTTCTGGTGGCAGCCCCGCAGCCAGCAGGGAGGGGTCCCTGGGGAGGCAAAAGGACATGGAGATGCTGGGGGTCGATCCCAGGGCTTCTTCATGCAAAGCAAGCGCTCTCCCGCTGAGCTACATCCTCCCTGTGCAAGGGCTGATTGAGTCCCCTCACCCCCACTGCTGCCCTTGCTCTGCCCTCAGGGCTCCAAACCAGACAGTCACAGCCTGCACTGCACCATCCCCATTGCTGCTTCTAAGGGGCTCCATCCTATTTTTGGGATGTGGCCATGCAAAATAGTCTGCCCATGCCCACTTTACCGGGCTCTGTTTCCCCCTCACCGCCCTGGCTCTGGTCTCACTCTGCGGCCGGGGACCACTTGTGCCACCCAAGGTAGACGGGTGCCCAAAAGAAGGGCTCGTCCGGGAGTTGAACCCGGGACCTCTCGCACCCGAAGCGAGAATCATACCCCTAGACCAACGAGCCAAGGTGCTGTAGAATGGCAGGAACCCCATCCTTCACTCACAGAACTCACAGAACTTTGTGGGGTGGGGTGGGACCTGTGGCAGCTCAATTTGTCCTGATGGATGGTCACAGCTGGGAGGTCACCCTTGCTCTTCCCTGGCTGTGGGCATGTCACCTGTGCATGGCCATGGGCTGTACCTGCCCTGACTCTAAAATGAGGCTAAGAGGAGCACAGAGGGCAGCAGGACCCCCAAGTTTGGGGGTGTCCAGGCAGGGGATGTAGCTCAGCGGGAGAGCGCTTGCTTCGCATGTAAGAGGCCCTGGGTTCAACCCCCAGCATCTCCAGCTTTTTTTTTCCATCCACAAACCCACCTCCTCCACAGGCCAGTGATGAAAAAGTCATGTCTACCTCTGGGAGGTCTCCCCAAAGGTGGGGGATGCTCCTGCACCCAGCACCATGGCAGAGCTGACCACTGAGGCTGTAGTGGCAGCAGGGCCCCCCTACATTGCCGTTCTCCCACTGCCCCAACAGCTCCTTCCCCACCCAGGAGGGAACCAGCCCTAGCCATGGCTGATCTGTATCTCTGCCCAAGCAGGGGGGGGCTGCTCGTGCCCTCTGTGCCAGGCAGCGGTGCCTCAACCCCACAGAGGCCATGCCGGGCAGTGGGTGCCCAAAAGGACACGTCAGCCAGGAGTTGAGCCCAAGGTCCACAGCCAGCCAGTGCCCAGTGCAGCGCTGCCCTTTCCCTGCCCACTCACTCTCCACCAATGCTGCTGGGATGGGGTTACCCAGACCCCCACCCCATCCAGGCCTGCGCAAAACCAACCGCTGTGAGCAGGATTCGAACCTGCGCAGGGAATCCCTATTGGATTTCAAGTCCAACGCCTTCACCCCTCGGCCATCACAGCCACAGCTGACCCCCGGCCTGGTAAGGACAGCCAGGGACACCCCACTTTGCCCTGGGCTCTGCCTCCAGGGAGAGAATATTCCCCAGCCTGCTGTCACGGCTCTGCTCAGCCCCAGTACCCACAGCTGCCAGGGCTGGGCAAAGGGAACATCCGGGGATATTTAGTGATGGCTGGAAAAATTCCAG
>NW_016690503.1:398750-411143 GCF_001604755.1 Lepidothrix coronata | reverse complement strand
TGGGGGCCCATCCTGCTCAGAGGAACGCATCCAGCCAGGAAGGGGCACCCACCCCTCTGTGCCAGGGCCCTGGTTATGCCACGGTCCCACATGCCAGGCAAAGAAGGTGGATGGCCAAAAGAAAAGCCCGTCCAGGAGTTAAACCCCTCACAGCCTAAGTGAGGATCATACCCCTAGACCAACAAGCTAGGGTGCTGCACCCCACTGCACCCCCAGATCTGTGCCCCACAAGTTTGGGGGTCAGCAAGGGTGGCTGGTGCTGCCTTTTGCCCCTGGCACAGCCTAGAACAGGGAAATCCATCTTAGTGTGCCCAGGACATGTGGCCAGTGTTTAGAGGTGTCCACGGTGGCATAAATTCCCTGGACCCAGTGGCCACAGGGACAGGTGGACCACAGGACCAGTGGGGACTCCTGGGCACCATCCTGCTTAGGTACAAGGGGGATGTAGCTCAGCGGGAGAGCGCTTGCTTTGCATGCAAGAGGCCCTGGGATCAACCCCCAGCATCTCCATATCCTTTTGCCTCCCCAGGGACCCCTCGCTGCTGGCTGTGGGGCTGGCAAAGCCACCCAGACCCCCCATAAAAGCCCAGGAGCTGCCTGCAGGCACAGCTGGCACAGGAGTGGGGGGACAGCAGTGGTGCATAGTGGGTCCCCACACCCCATGCCAGACCCCAAGCTGCCCTGGTCATCCTGGCCAGCTCCAAGATGCAGTGACGGGGGAAACAAAGGGATGACCCCAAAGAGCTCTGCACCCCCAGAGAAAAATAAGACAGGCTCTGCCCAAAGGGAGGACTTCTCTGAGAGTTGGATCCTGGACTTCTCACATCTAAAGGTGGAACCACAGCCCCAAGCCTGCATGGGGCTTCCCAGCACTCCCTCATGGCCCACAGGCTTGGTGTGGGTCCCAGCTGGCCCATGGGCAAAAGTAGATAAACCCACCCCGACAACCTGGGTGTCTGTGGTCCCCACCCTCTGGGACAGGATTCTCCTTGGCCCCAGGTCGAGTGGCCCATGTCTCCCTGCCCTACAATGCCTCATTTTCTCCAGTGCAGGAGCCACTTCCTGGGAAGAGTGTGAGGGACAGGGCTGGGGCCTGCCCTAAATCCCACTGCGGTGAACTCCTGTAGGGGCAGCTAAAACCCTGTCGCTGTGAGCAGGATTTGAACCTGCGCGGGGACTCCCCCATTGGATTTCGAGTCCAACGCCTTCACCCCTCGGCCATCACAGCCCCATTTTGCCACTCCCGGGAGGGGGGGAGACAGCAGCCCCCAGCCCGGGGGTCCCTGCATGGGCTCAGCTGGTCAAAGTGCCTGTCTAGTGAACAGGAGATCCTGGGTCTGACTCCCAGTGGTGCCTGGGCGCTGAGGGGGAGATGCTTTTCCTCCCTGCCCCAAGCTGGGGGGCACTGCTGGGGCCATTCTTCCCTGCTGCCCCTATTTGCCCCCCTCACAATGACAGCACTGCCCCAGAGCGGTTTGGGTGAACACTTTTACCTGGAGAGCCTCTACCGACAAGGGAATGGAGGTGAGGGGTGAACTTACCATGGGAGCAGGGTCCTTGGACACACACTGACTGTGGCCACCAGTGCAGAGGCTGCACTTTGAAGTTGGCACCACTGGTGTAGGAGCCCTTGGGGCATATGTCCAGCCACAGTTATGATGAACAAGCAGGTTCACCAACAACTCCGATGGGAAGAACACTTCCATATCTTCTGACTGTAGTCCCCAGAGAGTTCAAGGCATCCGTCCACGGTTTCATGCCTCCTTTGTCCCAGTTTGCTTTTCGGTTGCTCCCTCCTTTTGGGAAGGTTATCACCTTACTACTCAACAGCCACTTTCTGCATTAATCACTCCTTTAAAGATTTCAGAGTGTTTTCTTTCTTGTGACTCCTGGATAAGAGGCTCCCAGCCACTCCACACCAGGACCTCGGCTGCCCATCTTTGATGCTACCTCGATTTCTCCTGCCATCATCACCCCCCTCTCCAAAACACGGCGCTGCTGCAGGGCACCAGCGACCTCATGCCCCTTGGGCAGGATGCAACGCGGTGCCCCCAGTGCCCCCCAAGGCGGCAGCAAAAGTGCGACGAGGGTGGGATTCGAACCCACGCGTGCAGAGCACAATGGATTAGCAGTCCATCGCCTTAACCACTCGGCCACCTCGTCCCGCCGCGGGGCCCTGTCGCCCCCTGCCGGCCTGACGCCGCCGCCGCAGTATCCCCGCCCCCCCTTGTCGCCCCGCCTCCCGGAAGCTCCACTGGGGCGAACTCCACCGCCGCCCTCTTAGCGCAGCCGGCAGCGCGTCAGTCTCATAATCTGAAGGTCCTGAGTTCGAGCCTCAGAGAGGGCAATGCCTTTTTTTTTTTTTTTTTTTTTTTTTTTTGCCGCACCCCGGCCTTCCCCCCTCTCTCCTCGCCGACATTTTGCGGCCACGCTCAGCCCCGTGAGGGCCCGCCGGTCCGGGGCAGGGCCGTCACGGGCTGTGGCCTGGCCCTTACGGGCGCGCGGCGGGACGAGGTGGCCGAGTGGTTAAGGCGATGGACTGCTAATCCATTGTGCTCTGCACGCGTGGGTTCGAATCCCACCCTCGTCGCGCTTTTGCTGCTGCGTAAGCTTTTGCAGAGGAACGAGGCAAAAGGGCACCTTTTCGAGCCACTAGAAATTTATTTGGTACAAAAACACATTGTGCGAGTCAACGACCTCGAAGCTCTTTTGGGTTTTGACAGCTAAATTCCAAGTGAACTAAGAATAACAAGAGCAGGGCCAAAAGCTTTGCTTCGCAAGGACCCAGCTGAACTTACACAACTCAGCCTGACAAAGGTGTGGGTAGCAGGAACAGCCTCAAAGCACCACCTTCTCAGTTTACATTTCTTAGTTCAACTTAACACTGAGCTACTCTTGCTCATTTTGGGTTTAAGAGAAATCGTACAAATGAAATGCTTTTTAAAAAGCCTATACAATTACTTTTTTGGAAGGCAGCTGACTGTTTTGGACTACTGAGGATTTTACATAAAATTAGGAGTCAGACTGGGGTCGGGCAGGCAAGATAATCAGTGTTCTCTGCATTAATTTCTATTTCACCAGGTAGAAGGGTCTGTTTGAGAAAAATTTGCTGCTTTTGTAAAGAAAAAAAAAAAGAAACAAAAAGATAAGCTGTATTGAAGTACTGCAGACATGAAATACATCTGCATACTATTTACTGGGAATTAAACCAAAAGGTCTTCAACTTCCAAAGGTTTTTAAGTGCTGGAGAATGCAGGCAAACTGCTCTTCCAAAAAAAAATTTTTAAAAAGGAAAATTGTTTCTCCATAGCTGTTTACTGAATAAAGCATCCTGTTCTCCAGCATGACATGGAATCTGTGGAATAAGCAACTCACCTGGTTTTAAAGCTGTAAAAATTGAGTAAAACTTGGACCCAGCAGCACAAAAATCCTTCTAGATTTGCACTGAGCAACATAAACTTGGCCCAGTGCTGCTCCAACTTGAGAATGCCAGTATTGACATTCCTGGGAACAGAAAAACCACAGTGCTGCTGCAAGGCAGTTCCTGCATGAAGGAAGCACAGAGCTGAGACAACATTTCAGGGACTGTGTCTACAGAGAGCAATCGCTCCAGTGTTCCCAGGGACCCTGTGCTACTTCAGTTTCCCCCCTGCTGAAGTTGTGTTTACCCACGATGAGAGCTGGGAGAAAGAAAAGTCACTACTGTCATGTAAGGCCTTCCATGAAAAGCTTTTGACTCGTCTCCAGGAGGGAGCTGCAGACCAGCCGTGACACACTGACCCTGTGGAAGGCAGCCATGTGAGAAGGGCCCAAGCTCCACAGCTGCTCCATGTTCTTATTCCAGGAGAACATTTGCTTGCTCTGGAACATGCCCCACGAGCATATCTGTTCAGTCAGCCAGACCTGGATTTCTTTCTTGAGTGTCCACATCTCAGCTCTGCTCAAATATCCACCATGTCCACCAGAGCAGAGAGCTGGAGCTCAGAGGCAGCTTCAGCCTCCTTGGTCGCCCTGAGGAGCTGCTGCAAGTGTTTCAGTCTGTCCGACAGCGCAGGGCTTCGCTCCGTCTCCACAACCTTGTGTCCCTCTTGACTCCCAGCCTGGGCAGAAGAAAAAGAGATGAGACCAAGACTTTCTCCCAAGGTAATTCCCGCTAGAGGTTTTGCAACTACTGCACTCCTCGGAGCTTTAGCCAGTGCTCACGACCCCTCATCTTACCTCCTGAGCAGGTGGCATGGGACTCTTCACCAATGGGCAGGTGACAGCTGAGGTGGAGAGCAGCGACTGGGGGAGGTAGAGAGGAAGACCTAAGAGATCCCCAAGGGGCTCAGTGTCCTCGGTCAGGTATCGGTGCAACTGTTCTTCAAACCTAGATGGGAAGATCAAGAGCATCAGTTAGATGGCAGCCTGGCTTTGTCCCTGTAACCAGTGTGTTAACTAAGAGTTCTGGGTTTAGAAGTGTCTGACCTCCACAGTCTGACACAGCCAATTGCTATTTCAAAAATCCACCACATAAAAGTGTGGTACAGAAAGCAGCTACACAGACTGCAGACACCCAACTGATGGGAAAGGCAGAAGAGACAAAAACCTCTTGGGCCAACCTCAAAAGCTTAGTTCTTCCCCTTTGTGATATGCATCACTACAAACTGACATCCCAGAGAGAACTTTATAGACATTTGTGACACAGTGGGACACACAGACCACTGTAATGCTTCAGTTGTGGTGGCATGATTGACCACAGAGTTTCCAACCATTCCTAAAAGTTCCAAGAATTTGTACCATCACAGACTGTTCCTGTGATGCAAGTAGGAGATAGCAGGGAACTGCACTGATGTACTTGATGAAATCCAAAGAAACTGAAGACAGTCTGGGCTGTTTTCTAGCACTGTTCAAGTTAGAAATTGTTTATAACCCTAGGCTGAAGCTGCAAAGAAAAGATGCTGCTCTCGGAACTTACCTCCTGTTTTCTATTTTTTCCAGTTGCAGCTGTGCCAACAGATGCTCCTGGGCCAAGGACATGTCTCTGAATTCATCTGAGCTGGGAATGCTCACCTCCTGACCTGATAGCTTGCTCATGCCAGAGCCATACTGGCCTGGTATCATGGACATGCTGTAGGGTTTCTTAAAAGACTTGGGAGATTTTATCCTTGACCTGAAGAGGGGAGGAAAAAAACAACAAACAAAAGCACAGGAACTGGTATAAGTGTGTTGATTTTTCCCTATTAGCTTCAAGACTGGAAATAGCAGGGAGTGAGAAGTGATCATCTGGAGAAGTAATGCTCTTGTGCCAGCATCCAACACACTACCACCTGTGCATGGGATTAGAGAGGAACTAATCTGATAGGAGCCTAGGATTCACCTCAGACATCACCCACTATACAGCAGAACTGCAGCTAAGCTTCCAAAAGAGAAGAGTGGCTTCCCTCTGAATGAGGCTAGGGAAGTGAGCTAGACTCTGGAGATCTCAAATACCTTTATAATGCCACACAGCTCTAAGGTATCCTTCCCCCTCAACCTATCCAGCATTTTTTCAGCCTCGCAGTTTTCCCTCCATGCTTTAGACAAGTCAAACTCTAAGGCCCAGCAGCACTTTTGGCTCCAGTTCATTTCTCCTCTTATAGCACTCTGAGCACTCCCCAAGCAACCCATTTCTCTGAGAGCTGAGTAACCTCATACATATAAAATCTACCTACTGCCCTGTTTCAGCACAGCCTTGTACATCATTTCAAAGAGATGTGCACAGGTACATTCTGGGAGGATGCCATATGCTGATTTTCAGCATTGCAGGGGTCCTAAGCAACCTCCTTGGAATTCTCCACAAACAGCTGAATGCTACTCCCTCACCTCTCGTGGCCTCGTCGGATCTCCTCCTGTGTGCGCAGCCTGGCTTGATCCCACGAGAAAGGGAGAGTGTAGTTCTTTAAATGCTCCTTGAAGAAGTACACATGAATCTGACCGTCTTTACTTACTGCTTCTGTGAATAAACCCAAGCCCAACATTTATCATTTCCACAGATTTTCTCCTTCAGAAGAAAAGCTCAGTATTAAAAAGGCAATTTGGGGAGAGTGTTCACTTTCAAGTGGGTTTCAGTTGTAATCTGCTTGTAAAAAAGAGCCTTCTTGAACTCAACAGGTTATTGTCAGTCTGTAAAACGCTGCTTTCTCTTAGTTTTAAAAATTCTATTGCATCCAAGTTCAATGGATGAAGTAGTCATTTCATTAAAAGAGGCTCCCTACAGTTAAGCTAAAAAACCCCCACACATTTGAAATTGAAAGCAAACAGAATTTGAGACCTCAACTTCATGAATCCATGGAAGTGCTAATTAACCATGGCAGTCTCACATCCCAGCTGACATGGCTTCTGAGGGGCAATTCTTGGCCTTTGGTTAAAGCAGACTCATACACTGGGAGGGCAGGCCAAAAGACTCTAACCAGAGACACATTTGTAATCACAAGATCAAGTCAAGTCATAACTAATATTAAACACACACTCCAAGGAGAAGACAGATGTGCAGAATCACAGCAAGACAGCAGCTCCCTCCCTGCTACATCTCACTTGCTGCCATGCATAAAGGCACCATTGGCAAGTTATTAAATACTATCACAGAAGAAGTATCATCCATGTTGTAGGAGCAATACCTGGAGCAATAGGCAGTTTGGGCGGTTTCCAGTCTCTCAGTTTATGATCAATGCAGACTGCCAAGATACAATCCCAAGGGATCTCATCAACAGAAGGTCCATCTTTATCAGAGTTCCCCATTGTTCGGTTTTTCCACTTTTGGTAAGTTTTGGTCAGCAGATTTTCCACTTGAGACTGGATCAGTGGTTGAGTGTGCGAAGAACTTGCAATCTGGGAGACGTACTGAAAAATCATGTGGCAAACAGGACGCCAAGGAGCTGCCAAACAAACCAACCAAAGTAAACTGCAAGAATCTGTGACAGAACCAACACAGCACAGGCACACCTTGGAGAATCATGTGCTGCCAAGAAGATATTATACAGTGTGAAGTACCTACCACCTAACGGGGGCAGATCTAGGTATGGGATCTGGAAGGACAGCACAGCCTTCTTCAGCCAGGCCAGGTGATCCGGCATGTTCCACTGCAGGTGGGGCAACAGCTTGTTACCCCCAGGTTCTGAAAACTCGGTCACAGGCCAAGACAAGTCATAAAGATGCTCCGAGGATGCTACATCTGAGAGAAACTGCAGCACACTGTTGTAGAGCTCTATGATGACCCCGGGCTCCTGGGATGGCAGGCCAGCCAAACGCCTCTCCTTCCAGTCGTGGTAGAAGCGCTTGCCAAATTCACCATCAATCCCATCCTCAATGTACTCCTGAAGGGTCTTACTGCAGAGCTCAAGGGAGTCAGGACACCGGGAAACCAGCCAGCCCACAGCCACAGAGATCTATGACACACAAAACAGGGGTGGTTGGAAACTGCTCTGCAGTGATCAGGACACAAAGGATTCAATCCAGCAACCCTAAGTTTGACATAACACTATCCAAGATAGTGTGCAGCAAAATGCAAAGAAATCAGCTATCATCATCCCAACGTTTGCAACAACAGTTCTCTAACTAGGTGGTCATAAACTAAATTTCCATGCAGCAGGCTCAGGAAGACACAGAAAAGAGTCTGGTCACAAGGTACAGGCATGCAGTGGAATTCCCTGCTGCAGGACACTGGGAATGTGGAAAACTTATCCAGGAAAAACTGGACAGACTCACAGAAATTAGAAGACCATGGTGACTATACCCAGAGAAGCCATATCTGATCCTGGCAGTCCTTGAACTGCAGAGATGCACATTGTGAGGGTTTGTGGGGGAGCATCACTCTGGGTTTGTCACACAGAGATCCGTACAATCCTTTTTCATATACAGAACATGACAGGATAGAGGCATCTCTCAGTCCCATCCACCAAGATGGGATAATACTGGGTGATATAACAGAAGCCAAAAGAGCTACAAAGTGTCCTCTGCATTTTAGGACTTCGAGGTTAAGGATAAAAGGTTTACCTACCACCAGCACTCATCTGGTGGGCAAGCAACACAGGCAGGGCAGACAAGAGTGGACTTAGGTAAATCCACGAATTTTGGTCTCAGAGCAGTTTTCAGTACTACACAGATTAAATTATCTTTTTTGGTAGCAAGTGCCACAGATCTCTGGTCCGTGAAAACGGAACAGTCACGAACAGTGGAAAAGTACCAGAAATATTCTCATTTCAGAATAGTTCTGGCTGATGTTGGAATCACTACTGACAAGCAAGCACCCCACTCCAGCAGAGTCAGGTGTGTGGAAAAATGGTTAAGGGAGCTTTTTGAACAAAAACTACGTTACATAAAATCCAATGGAAAAAATATCCCATTACACGAGACTCAGCTGAAATTTAAGCTACTGAGAATATAATAATATGTATATTATATAATTATATATTTATATTATATATTATATGATTGTATATTTTATTATATATATAATAATATAATAAGCAAGTTATCTCTTGCTGTTCTTACCCTTTTTGTGCCTTCTAAGTCACTGACAGAAACTGGGAGCTCCACAATGGTGTAGTCCGAAATAAGCTGGGCTGAAATCAAGTCCTGCAGCATCAAACCTTAAAAAATAAGAAAACTCACCATTTACACAGAGGAAGAACACACAGCATCACTCCTCTCCTCCATCTCTGCCCACAGACTCTCAGGATCAAATACTGTGTGTGAAGGAAAACTTGGAGCCAAAACTGATGAGCTCTTAAGGCCTCAGGATTTCTAGCAAAGCTCTGAGAAGTGCTGTACTTCACAGCCTCTCCCTTTACTGGATGAGATAACTGAGATGCTGCACCAGCCACAACAGTTCTACTTAGGGCAGCCTTAAACATTCACATTTTCAAGACAAAGAAACAATTACATACCATCTTCTACTTCTTTCTCCGGGGCCTCCTCTTCCTGACTGGGGACTAGAACCACCAAAGGAACTACGGGGTGGAAAGGTTTGGCCTGAAGCAACTGTTTCAGCTGCAGCAAAGCTGAAAGCCAATATACATCATCTTCTGCAACATCTTCACTCTTAACTCGGGGGGGCAGGAGAAGAACAAGGCCACTGGTCCCAAGCAAGTCTTTTTGTGTCTCAGCCATGTCAAGCTCCGGGTCAGAGAGCGCACCCTGTGCCACCTAGACAAGCAACAAAGTTGACAACATGGATGTAGCTAAAGGGAGCTATGTACCAAAACCTGCAGTGTATTATCATCACCACTCAGCTTTGACATCCATTACCAGGAGCTCTACAAAACCTAAGACAAAGAGTTGTTACCAGACCAACATGGATATCTCTGGGAGATGCAGGTGAGCCCTTCAGCACCTGATTTAGGACCAGGAATTGATGATTAGGGTTCTACTACTGCAGATGGTTGGAAACAAGGAAAAAAACCAAAATCCATCTTTTTTTTCAGGCCTTTGAACTTGGTGATCCTTGTGGGTCCCTTCCAACTCAGAATATTCTGTAACAACCCCATCCCTCCCAGTATGATCTCCCTCCATCTGACAGGACACAAGATCCACTGGAAAAGAGTCCACTGTGCTTTTATTGTCTCTTAGGTATCATGAAACTGTTCTCACCTACCTTAATACACACACTGACTTCAATGATTTTGTTCCCCTGCATGCCAGGAGAGCTAAATAACGTCAGTGTTCGAATTCTGCCTTCTGGATGTGAAGTGTTTTTCTTACACATTTTGTCTCCCATAAACTTGGCTTTCAACCAATCCATCAGTATCCTATCAAACAAAAAAAAAGTGGGCTTTTGAGAGTTGTCAAAAAATGGCATTTTAGGGTTTTAGTATCAGCACCTCTAAGACCACAATCTATCATAATCCTTTGTATTTAGGTTATGATAAATAACCTTAATAAAGAGCTGTGAACTGTCCTGAAATTATCATATCAAAGTTTTGCTTTCAGTATGAGCAAAAAGAATTAAACAATGTTAGATAATGCAGATTACTGTAATAAATTCTTTAGTGTGCTCTGGAGAAAAATAAAATAAACTGGAAATTTGACATGGTACAGGCAAAAATACACCAAAGACTGTGTACTACTTCTCCTCTTCTACCTAAACAGAAGTCTGCTCTATTTGAGAAAGGGACCCAAAAATCAACCCTTCTACCTACCTGTTGGGATCGTCCTTGGCATATTCATCATCACTTGGCAAAACCAAGAGCACCTTCCAAAAAACATGTTCTTGTTGAACTGGAATATGTTCAGTGATTAATGAGACAAGATCCAGGGGAGTCCAAGCCAAACCACTTAAAGAGAGACAGAAACTGGTGAAAAGACCCACCTCAGTGCTCCTTTCCCACCTGAGGTGTCTGAACAGTGGACAAGTTCCAATACTGTAACCAGATGCCTTCAGGAACTGCAGCTGCTAAATCTGTTACATGAACCTTACTTTAAAGATTTCAGGACCACACGTGTATTGCTTCACTTCCACACTGATCCAATGCACACCCAGGCCACTAACAGCTCGTTTATTCCTCTCCTCCTGTACTCCATCCCAGGCCCCATCGCACCCGGGTACAAAACCACCCCCCATAATATCCATCAGATCCTTAAAGTTATACCCCAAAGGATCAGATGGCCTAACACCTTCACTAACTTAGCTTTACTGGAAGGTGTCCCTGCCCATGGGCGGGACGGGGGGTCAGAACTAATGAAATGATCTTTAAGGTCCTTTCCAATCCAAACCATTCCGTGGTTCTATGATCCTCCTGTTTCCCTTACTTCCAAAATACTCCCAGAAGCAAGGCTGCAAGTGGACATCCAGGCATGACTGGCCATACCTTACTGCCATTTTTGAGATCTCTGGCATTTCTGTTACAGCTTGCTTTGAACGAAAATAAGAACCAAACCCCAGCGTACCTTACCAACTGCTGGTAGAAGTGCTGAACTTTCATTTCATGCACTGTCTTGTTTCTCAGCCAGTTCAATCTGGAAAAAAAGTTATATTTTTTTGTTATAAAAAAAGGTATTTTAACCAAATCTAAGAAACACTGAGGCCTGAGAAATACTACAGAGGCTTCAGAAAGTTGCTGTTAATAGAACTATTTATTTGGATTTTCAGTCTTGGTCATGGCATTTGTGCAGAAAGAATCTTCTGGGAGCTATTTAAGAACAGACAGTTCTGCAAAACCACTTGCATTCACAATGGAAGAATTTTTGGTAACTTATCTTCCAAAAATCTACCAGATTGCCAGCTGGTGCCACTAGAAGTATCCTTACCTCGTGCAAGAGATTCCCAGCTTTCCTCCATTCCCCAGGTTTACAAATCTCTTGCACAAGTTCTCCATGGCTATTGGCCACTCTGCACTGGGAGACAGCGCTTTCAGCTGACGTTTTGAATCCATGCCACAGGGAGCAGCTGGAAATGCCCTCATTTGACGTTTCAACTTTGTTCGAGCTGCCACTGCTTCCCTCCACCTTTGGAAGAGAACAGATAAATAGGTCACGCTAATAAACTCCTCTGTAGACCTCTGTCACCGGATATTTGTACAGTGAACACCACAGCAATCACAAAACACTGAGCACATATCCAGAAAAATGAGTGTCCAACAGAAAGAATATAAGGATAAACTATTACAAGTTTCTAGACAGAATGAAGCTGAAATCTCCTACCAAGCTCATTACCTGACTCCCACAGGGCATGCTCCCCTACCCATGTACAGCTGAGTAATTTGGCAGAGGCTGGTATTAAGACTGTAAGGTCTACCCTTATCATGAAGACAAGACAGCAAAAACTGTCTCAAAAAGAACACAACCAGACAGCTGCAGTTCCATCTCCATTAACGGCTCCTCAGCAATGCACTTTCTGAGTCCTTTCTAATAACCAATGGTGTGAAACAAGGCTGCGTTCTCGCTCCAACCCTATTCACAATCTTTTTCAGCAGGATGCTCCAAAGGGCCATGGCTGACCTTGATGATCAGGACGGGATCTACATTCAATGGAATGTAGATGTACTGATGGAAGCCTATTCAACCTAAGGCATCCGAAGGCCCACACCAAGACCTTAAACCATCTTGTCCAGGAGCTGCTCTATGCTGATGACACCGCCCTTGTTGCCCACACAGAAGCAGCTCTGCAGCGTTTAACATCCTGCTATGCGGATGCTGCTGAGCTCTTTGGGCTGGAAGTCAGCTTAAAGAAGACAGAGGTTCTCCATCAACCTGCACCTCAGGAAGTCTTCCATCATCCCCACATCACCATTGGCCAATCAGAGCTCAAATCAGTCCAGCAGTTTAATTACCTAGGCAGCCTCATCTCCTTGGACGGTAAGATTGACGGAGAGATAGACAACAGGTTAGCAAAGGCATATAGTGCTTTTGGAAAACTCCATAATAAACTCTGTAATA
>NW_016690503.1:391322-397798 GCF_001604755.1 Lepidothrix coronata | reverse complement strand
TACTTCCAAATAAAACAAAAAAAGACCTCTAGTGAAGTGAAGACCTGCAGCAAACGCCAATTCAATTGGTTGAGGTGCAAACAGGGAAGACCATGACATTTAGGAAACCTTTGGGAAAGCAAACCACAGCACACAGCACGTTGTACCATACCTTAACTCATTGGTTGAAGCTTCTTCAACACTCTCCTTTATTACTTCTTCCATTAATTCCATACCCAGCAACTGGCTCAACTGCTTTATTAACTGTTCTCTTTCCTGCTTTTGCCTGGAAGGTCAGAGAAAAGACTTACACAAGTGAAAAAATTTACACTGGCAAACCTGGCACTACACAGAGTGTCAAACAGCTAATTTCCCTAAAATTGAGTTCCCACTAGCTGATTTGTAAAGATAAACAGCCTTGCATGGAGCTCGGTTTTCCTCAAAAATATTGATGACAGTGGGGTTATTTGAGGGAAGTATCCACCCATGAGCAACCTGATCTAGCGAGTGGCATCCTTGCCCATGGCAGGGAGTTGGAAAAGTTCCTGCACACAGCAGGGCCAGGAAGCACATCCCTTTCTTGAAGCTCTGGGTGAATAAAAGTTACTAAGATTCCCACCCCATCTTTTCACAGTGGCTCTGTGAGGTCACCAAAATGCTAACTAGCAGATCACCTGAGAATCGACACCTTCTACATGATCCCAGGGGAGTTCAAGGTGAGACAGTTCTGCCGGCGTGGCAGAAAGACACTGGGGCTTGAGCACAGGCACAAGGACTCAGGTTGGCACCAGCTGTCCATACGTTGTCCAAGGGTGTCCCCAGCCCACCCTGCCTCACCTCTCTTCCTCCACTCTGCGCCGTTCCTCCTGGACACGCTGCCTCTCCACACTAAGCACACTTCCAGCCACTTGTCTGAGGATCTCCCCCATCACTTCAGTCACGAGTTCCTCCACAGCGGCCTCTGAGGTGCTGTGCAGAAACAGCAAAATCTCTTTTCAAAGCCAGGAAGTTTTCATTCAAAGCCTCAGGTCTGTGCTTTTCTCACCCACACCTTGCTCTTTGTGGTGAGCTGACTCCAGCCACTAGCCAAGCACCCACACTGCTACTGGCTCACTCCCCTTCCCACACTGGGACAGGGAAGAAAGTAAGGAAATAAAAAGGAAACCCACAGATGGAGATGAAAATACTGCAATAGGGAAAGGGAAAACCCCCACACCCCCACAAAGCAAAGCAAAGGCAGGCAGCCACCACTTCCCACCTCAGAGCAATGCTCAGACAGTCTCTAATCAATGTCCACCCTGAAAGCCAGTAACCCCCACCTTCTTCCTCTAACCCAGTTTTATTGCTGACGATGACATCCCATGAAATAGACTTTAGCCAATCTGTTCCAGTTCAGCAATAACCAAAACACTGGTGGAATAATAATTGTTTGGGTCACATCCCACATCTACAACTCTACCAACTGCCCTGGAGAAAAAACATTTATCTGAAGCAAAGCAGCCAGATCTGGACTTGCTTGTCTTGTCGCCCCTTTGGACACCTTCCCTTCCACAACATAGGTTCCTTTGCAAGGCAAGGCTTCCAGAGGTTTGGGTGAGCCTTCCCTTAGGCTACCTGGCACGTGACAGAGTGGCAGGCATCCGAAGAAAGGTCTGCCTTCCCCTCAACCACCTCAGTAACACCACCTCCGCTACAGACCTTGCAGTGCTCAGTTTTACAATTTTCACACATGGGGATGCTAAGGCAGGTGGCGGCTTTGGTGACACACTCCAGGAGAACCAGCAAAAAATGTTCTTTACCAGATGGCAGCGGCCACGTAAGCTGCTCCTGCTCTGCCCACTTCTCTGCACTCTCCTTTGAGGACCTCATGCACCAGCCCATCCACCACTTCGGCAATGTCCTGAAATAAAGCACAGGAAGCAGCTGAAGCAAAGGTGCAGTCCTTACCACAGTGGCCTGGGTGTAAACTGAGAGTAAGGCTCTCTAGCCTTGGTTAGCTGACTGTAATTCACAGCACCACCTGTATTTCTGCTTACAAACTGAGCCAACTTAAGCAAACACAACAGCCTGGAAATTTTAGACTACGAAATTTTAGACTATCTAAAAGGTTAGTAAACAGCCCAGAAACAAAAGCAGCTTTCTGTACTAAGTTCAGGCAAGTCAAGTCAGGAAATCATAACTAAGAAGAGAGAATATTGAGAGAGATTCCTATTTTCTTACTTTAGACTGTCTCTTATTCTAGCTGATTTAATTCCAAATGAGCAGGTCTAACCCCTGAAACATGGCCACATTTAGGTACAATACGGCAGCTGTGCTGTACAAAGCAACAAAACACCCCGAGATTGGTTCAGCATTAGAACAAACATGTGTGGGAGCATGAAAAACAGCACAGGTACACGGGGTACACATTCAAGATCCAACATTATTGGTCATGTACTCACAAGAAGGAACTTTGTCATGTCTCACTTGAAATACGTGCACATTCCAGAAAACTAAAAAACTCTGAGAACTCGGTTACCTTTTATTACATTTCACAGACCTTTCCCAAATATTTCATGATGGATTTATGTTTCCCTACCGTGTCTGTGTAGCCAGGCTGAGGCTTTGAAGGGAGAAGCTCAGGTTGAGCAGCAGCTTGGGAGATGGGCTGTGCAGGAGGCAGCCCTGGCACAAGCTGACGAGGCAACAGTGAGGGCAGAAGATGAGCCTGGGGCTGGATTCTTACTGCTGCAGCCTCTAAATCCACACCTCTGCTTTCCACTCTTCCTTCTTGGGAGGGGAGAGGAGAAAAATTAAGGAAAAGAGGTCAGTCACAAACAGAAGCAAAACTGTTATCTTCAAAAGCTGACTTGTCTGATGAAACTCATCAGGCCATAAAATAAGTCTGTAACAGAAGCTTGTCACCTTAAAGTTAAAAACATAATTATATCATAGAAACTAATTTCTATTTATGAATATTTTATACAAAACATTCAAAAATTTCACTGCATATTACCTCCAGTACAAAGCACATATATTTCCAACAAAACAACTGTTTCAAGTCAAGCACACCTTACCCCTACACACAATATCTGTATTTTCAGCAAGGACAGAAAAGCATGCACTCAGCTAACATGAAAACCAACATGATTGGGATACAGTGGGAACAAACAGCTGCAAATCAAAAATGTGCAAACTGCAAAGGGAAGCTGGTGTTCTGGAGTAGGCAAATATCTTATTATTTCGCCTACGTTGGCAAAATTTGGCTCAATTCCCATAGTGTGTTTCCTGAACTGGGAAATAAATTTTATTGGTCAGGTTGTTCTTGGCTTTTACAGATACATAAAAACAGCTGAGCAATCTGGTCTAGTGGAGGGTGTTCCTGCCATGTCAAGGAGGGGGGCAGGGGGGCTGGAACTAGATGAGCTTTAAGGTCCCTTCCAACCCAAACCATTCTGTGATTGCGATTATGATTTATATTTTAATGTTTTTGTTACATTCAGATTTCCAGGCAATTTCAAATCCTATCAGCCAAGTTTCTCCTCACAGAGCTGACTCAGCAGCATGTACCTGAGCAACACCTAAAATGCATGTTTGCTATCACCTGTTGTTTCCATGCTGGGTTTTTGGCTATTGCCAGCTTGATCCACAGAGGTGCTTCCACCGATGTACTTGTTCTGTCCGTTGAAGCTGGATACAGGCACATGGTGGGGCACTGAGGGCAAAGGCCCTCCGTTCACAACCTCCCCAACTGAGACAGTGAGCTTCTGGCTGACAAATACGGACTTCCGAGGTTTGGGTAACCCGTCGGGCTCAAGGAAAGCGGAGCGATTCAGCTCCACATAACCCCTGGGGAAAAACAAAAACAACTGCCAGGAGTATATCCCCAAAGCTCCAGCAACCTGCAGGTTTTCAGTTTGCAAATATATTGCTTCAAAAGAGAACATTGACAGGAAATAGACAACTGTCCTAGTTAGAAGAGCTGGGCCCAGTTCATCACTGGATGGGTGTAACCCAAAACTGTGTATTCTATAGCCTTCCATGCCATTTCCCAGAAACTGCTATCAACAGACTATTTGCACCCTCTGCCCAGAGCAGCCTGACTCATCTTAGCACCTTCAAACTAAGAGGCCTTCGAGACAGAAGGGTGTTTTTGTCCTCACGACCATTGAGGAACACCCCGCCCTGAGGGAAGTACTGAGCATTCCTGCCTGAACTGGAGGATATATAATCTTGGAGTCTTGGGACTTTTTTAACCACTCGTGGGATCCAGAGGAAGACTGCAGACCACCACTCTCAACCAGACTGCAGATCACCACCCTCGACCGGACTGCAGACCACCACTCTTGACCAGACTGCAACAGCACTCTCACCAACAGGTTTTCCCCCCTCTCCTTTTCCTTTGGACTCAGGGGGCCCAACGAACACCACTCTGTTCATGCCCCAGGGTGCTGGGTTATATACATTTGGGTTTTGTGGGTTAAAACCAATTGTTTGTCTGTATAATCGTACTTATTGTATTATTTTATTAAATTGTTATTCTGACTTATAATCTCTGTTTTTTTGGGTTGAGTTCATTTTCCCCTGCTGGTTTACCTTTAAACCAACACAACCACTAATGGGGTTTTTTTCCTTCTCCAGTCTCTTGAGATTCCAGGTTTGGACGATCACACAATGTATGGATTTCCATGGCAGACCTGTGAACCACTGACTTCCAACACTCACTAAAAACTAGCCTGCAATGTTCAGCTTCATCCCACCCTACAGGAATCACCATAATGCCAGTTTCCCAAGAAGCAGAACTGTCTTTCTAATAGAGCTGCAGTTTACAACAATTCAACTGCAAAACAAGAACTCAGACTAATTTTTTTTCCTACTGGCTTATCTTCAATGTCTCCTTCTAGGGAAGAAGTCCCTGGAGCCCAGTGGAGACTGAGCTCAACATGCAGTTTTTCCTTTGGGGAAAATGTTTTTCTCTTGTTTTTACCACCCTCCAGAAGGCTGAAGGAATTTTGATCCTTGAAACCCCTTGTCATCTTATCAAGCCAAGGAAAATAAAGAAGCCAGTGCCAAGAGTGCCAAAAAGAGTTGTGGGAAGTCTTCTCTCCTATGAAGACAGACTAAGGGAGTTTGGATTGTGCAGCCCAGAGGAGAGAAGACTCTCCAGGGAGACCTGCCTAAAGGGGCTCTGAGAGAGTTGGAGAGGGACTTTGGACAAGGGCAGTGCCAGGACAAGGGGGAATGGTTTCCTACTGCCAGAGGGCAGGGTAAGATATTGGGAAGAAATTCTTCCCTGTGAGGGTGGTGAGGCCCCAGCACAGGTTGCCCAGAGAAGCTGTGGCTGCCCCACCCCTGGAAGTGTCCAAGGCCAGGTTGGATGGAGTTTGGAGCAACCTGGGCTAGTGGAAGGTGTCCCTGCCCATGGCAGGGGGTTGGAATGAGATGAGAGCTTTAAGGTCCCTCTCACCCCCAACTCTTCTGGGATTCTATGAAGCAGCTACAGGGATACCAACCCCTTTTCTTGAGAGAAAGATGCAAAATTAAAGAACTTTTCATAGTTACAGCAATAAAAACTATATTAGAGTTTGCACCCATCAGTACCCCAGTGCTTTGCCTAGAGAGTTCAGCCCCTACTCTTCGCCTGTTCCTTTTTTTTGGATCCAAACTTCAGGAGCAACTCCCCTACATTTAGCCCTTTGCCTGACATCAGTCTGAGCCCCCCAGGGATCATTTTCCTCACACTTACCCATCTGATACACTCAGGCCATAATAACTTATAAAATCAGATGCCTCCTCACAATCTTTGAACAGCAGCATGCGGACCAGGTGGTCCAAGGGAAACGCTGTACATCTTTGGGTGCTCACAGTGTAGGCAATATTGAGGGATTTGAGACCATCTTTACGAATCTGGGGGAAGAGAAAAGGAAAAGCCACATAACTACCAAGAAAAAAACCCAAAATGCAATATAAAGCGTACAATAAACACGAAAATCACGTTTAAATACACCGATACTTTGTCATCAAATACCCACACCAACAACTATTCAGATTTAACTTTCTTTTTAAATTCTATGCACTTGGCTTTCCAGTTTCTGTTCCTCTTTCATGACGCTCATTTTTGAGCGTATCCCTTTGTGAATCTTGTGCTGAAAAAACACCTTGCAAGGGCTTCTGATAGTGCAGGTTCATATTTGCTCTGCAAGATTCCCAGGCCTGTTTCTCTGCTTCCCAATTATTATTTTCAGGGGAAATACATTTTGTGGTGTGCTGTTGGGAACTAGGCAAACTACCATCAGACCTTCGAGATGCAGTCATCATCACTTTGTATAAGAAGAAAGGAATTAAATCAGATTGCTCAAATTACCGTGGTATTACTCTGCTCTCCATTGCTGGCAAAATCCTGGCAAGAATACTCTGGAACAGACTAATACCCGCTCTTGACGAAGGAATTCTTCCTGAAAGTCAGTGCGGTTTCAGAGCCAACGGGAGTACCACAGACATGGTATTTGTCCTCAGAC
>NW_016690503.1:367670-390166 GCF_001604755.1 Lepidothrix coronata | reverse complement strand
CCCTAAGGTCTTGCTTTATGGTGAAGTTGCCACCGGCTGCCGCAAAAGAGGAGCCCCAAATAGACGATACAAGTGCTCCCTGAAACAACATCTCAGCCTTGGCCATATTGATCATCATAACTGGTCTGCTCTGGCCTCCAACCGGGAGGTCTGGAGACACACCATCTATAACGCTGCTGTCTTCTTTGAGAACGCAGCAGGATCACTCTTGAGGAGAAAAGACAACGCAGAAAGAATCGTGTCTTGCAGAATATACCACCTAAGGAGTCTTTCTGCTGTGCCTTTTGCAATCGGATATTTCTCTCTCTTATTGGCCTCATTAGCCACCAGTGTGCTTGTAACAAATGTGGATAGAGCCTTCCTAAATCTTCATTCGCGAAGCCTAGCCATGATGATGATGATGATGACATATCTGTACACAGTTATGGGGGAAAAAAAAATGCCAAGAAGAACATTTTAATATTTGCCTTTTATATCACAGCAGAAAGCTCCTGATTAATTTTTAATACTTCTGAAGAAGTTATAACATTGTTTTTAAGGCTCAATATTTACTAAGTTTTCTGCTAAATCCCAGATTGTTTTACTGATTAATACTTTAAAAAAATATCCTTTTTCTCACCTGGTTGAAATAACCATGTAAGAGACAAGCATTCAGATAGGAAGCTGTTTGCACAAGCTTGAAAAACCTCACAAAGTTGTTGCTGTTTAATGCAGCAAAAGCTTGAACTGCAAATCTAACTTCAGGAGAGTTTCTAACCTCTGGATGAAACTGCTGAACTTCTCTGTGGAGACAAAAGACAGAGACAAACCTTTTGCTTCAATATTAACTATCACAATCCAACAGCAACCTGTGACAACACAGAATTAAAAACAGGAGCATTACAATTTATCTGGACTTAATCCTAAACTCAATTCTTCCCAGAGGCAAAGAGAGAAAACAAGTGGTGTCTTGTTCCCACCTGAGAATATCCCCCTTGTTGAGATTCAGCAAGACATTATAACCTCGGAACTCTGCTTCACTCTTGCAGTAAATTCCCTTGTTAGCCAGGTCCTGATACATCTCCTTCAAGCTCTGCAGGCATTTAGTCATGTTCTCATTGTTGATTTTGGCATCAAAGGAAGACATGGGCTCTTCACACAAGTGGTGAGCACAATGGATGTGAAAGCGAGTGCACTTCTCAATCAGAGACACCATCAGCGGGTTGCAGAGATGTTGCTGGGTTATATCCTAACCAGAATGATAAAGAATTACATGTACCTTTAAGCAAGTTGAAGACCAGTCACCTTTGGAAAACCCATTTCACTGTGCTTTGAGTCACCCTGCAATTCAAAATGTTTTTTTCACTTTTTTACAGCATGATGTGATCTTTTACTTTCTATCACCAAACGCCTCTGTTGCCCGTAAACAAAGACACAAACCAACAGAGTGCCGGTTTATGCGGTGCTTTATTCAGGGCCCGGGAACCTGAGGACTAGCGTCCAAAGTCAGGATTCCAAAGACCCTCATTCTCAGTTTAGCTTTTATATACAAACAAGTTTACATGCAGTTTCCACGGCAAAACAGTTACAGTTTCCACAGCAAACCAGGTACAGTTACAAACAAGCTCATACTTCCTACTGATAACAATTAATAATCGTCTACTCTATTCATAAATCTGTTTAGGTTGTCTTGCTCCTAGAAACTGTTTAACAGACCCTTACCACATCCAAGGTAACAAATCATTATGTACATGCTTGACTAAATCCTTTGATTATTGTTTCTACTTCTTCAGCACAACACTCGATGTTCACAAACAAGGTTGCTAACTTACTACTGTAGAGTGTTGCTTTCTAGGCCTACTCTCTTATGAAGCCTTAGCCATTCTACTACTAAATTTAAATTGCTCTGCAACACCTCCATCCACAGTGCTTACCTTTCTTATTCCACGAGTTCTGTTCCAGACAAAGTCATACCACTCTCGGTAGTTTCCTTCTCCTTGATCCATAATGTTTGTCACTAAATAGTCCATGGTCATACTCAACACCTCAGAGGGTCTCAATTCATGGGGCAAAGGTTCCTCCTGATCTGCCGAAGACCTGCTATATTCCTTGATTGCTGCCGCATGATCTACCTGCAAGATGTGGAGAAAACAATCAAAATCCAAGACATATGGACAACTTTGCAGGAGTAAAGAGGATTTCATCCCATCTATGCCATCACTTCAGTAAGGAGCAGATTTTTAAAGTCTTGACTTAGTCTCAAACTCATAACCTTCAAGACAACATATATAACTGTTACATATAATTACGTAAAATACGTAATTATAGTTTTAGGACTATAGTTCTAAAAACTTGTCTAGCTAAATAAAAGACAACTTAGAGTGAAAAAGCAATTCTCTAGCCTTCTTGTTTTCCAATGGAGAACTGAAAGGCATTAACGAAACAGCCTACAGAATTTTTCCACCCAAATTAACCCTGTAAACAACTAAACAACACCGATGGCTTTAATGAGCAGCAGAAAAACTGATATCCTGGGAATCTCGTACCTTGTCAGATCCTAGAAGCAATTCAAAGATGCTGAGCTGGTTTCTTGTCTCCCTCATGTAACGCTCCTTTTCAGGACACATGTCTGGGCAAGTGCCAACAACAGTTTTTGCTTTGTCAAGATCAGTCCTTTTTATTCGAGCTAAAAAAAAAATAAATAATTGAACAAACACTAAGCATCCCTTGGGTTTGTTGTTTTTTTTTTTTTTTTTTGTGACAAGCTATTACTTGGATGTGCCAAAAGAGCCCTGAGCACACAAGGCTATACCCACACGATGTAGTCAGAAATGCACAAGGATGGGGTTCCCCCCACTCTGGGGCCTGTCCCAGGGTTGCACATTGAAGAGTTTTGCTGAAAAGACTGAAGCTTCTAAAAGATACCCAACGTTCTGTGTCCTAAGTAAGCATCAGCAATTTCAACATTCCACATCAAGTGGAAATTTGTTTGTAGGTATTAAAAATGAGACCTTAAATTAAAAGTAAGGTCAGTTTTGGACCTGCAAGAAAGGACAGAAGGGTTTACAACCGGCACTGTGAAACAAAGGGCCATTTCTTGAAATAATTACCAGCTGTGTAATAGTTCAAATTTAGAGAAACACTAGAGGCCCTGGCACAGGTTGCCCAGAGAAGCTGCAGCTGCCCCACCCCTGGAAGTGTCCAAGGTCAGGTTGGATGGGGCTGGGAGAAAACTGGGCTAGTGGAAGGTGTCTCTGCCCATGGCAGGGAAGTGGGACTGGATGAGCTTTAAGGTCCCTTCCAATCCAAACCATTCTGTGGTTCTATGAAATGCAGTTTGAGTCACTTTTAAAGAGCCTGCAGAGATGGAAATCTCCCTGTGTGCTCTCCTTCACAGAAGATGAACTGTCCGCCCTTCCCTTTACACAAGAAATTGCAATGTGCAATAAGTAAAACAGATTTTCGTGTGTTCTACAAGAGAAAAAGTGATACACCAGGTATTTTACAGAATGCTCCATGTTAAACTCCCATTTCCATAGTATCACAACAGCTTTGCCACAAACCCCAAACCCTTACTTTTTTCCAGCAGAGCAGCAGATGTTACACTCATCAACTTGTGTAATTACCTTGCCGCATGATTTTGTCCCTTTGGTCCAAAAGCCGGTATCTTTCTTCAGATGTCTCTGCCATTAATCCCACCAGGTTACCAAGGGATGACAGTGAGGTTCCCAAGCCCTCTGAGCTCTGCCCTTCAGAACTAGGATCAAACAGATCTGCTTCAAACTGCAGCGCCTTTCGAAGACCAGGCTTCTTTGCTGGAGAACTAAAAAGAGAAGGGGTTTTTTTAGCAACAATAATACACCAGTGCATGCCCTGTCTTAATCAGTGCACTGTTCTTCAGGATGTCAGCATTTGTTTAGAAGAGTATTTTGTCCACAAGGCAACATATCTCAGGAAGGGCACTGAGGTGCTGGAGCAGGTCCAGAGGAGGGCAATGAGGCTGGTGAAGGGACTCAAGCACAAGTCCTATGAGGAGAGGCTGAGGAAGCTGGGGTTGTTCAGCCTGGAGAAGAGGAGGCTCAGGGGAGACCTCCTCACTCTCTGCAACTCCCTGAAAGGAGGTGGTAGCCAGGTGGGGGTTGGTCTCTTTTCCCAGGCAACTATCAGCAAGACAAGAGGGCTCGGTCTCAAGTTGTGCCAGGGGAAGTTTAGGTTAGATATTAGAAAGAATTTCTTTACAGAGAGGGTGGTCAGACATTGGAATGGGCTGCCCAGGGAAGTGGTGGATTCTCTGTCCCTGGAGGTTTTTAAGACAAGACTGGATGTGCACTTAGTGCCATGGCCTAGTGACCGCAGCGGTAGTGGATCAAGGGTTGGACTTGATGATCTCGAAGGTCCCTTCCAACCCAGCTGATTCTATGATATCAAATAAATGAAGTACATTTGGATGTGCTAAGGTTGTTCTGAGCTAACACCAGCACTGGGAGTTAATTTGGTTAAATCCTCAGCACTGCCCTGACAATGCTACCAAGCGTTTCTGGACTGTGGGGAAAGCCTCAACCTTTGTACAACAGAAAAGGTATTACTGAAAGTGTCTTAGAGAAGACAGAAACAGATGGTTCTTGCAGCATTTCCTGATCACTGTGGTACAGCAGTTTGTATTTTAAACTAGGAATTGACCTGCTGGCATGGGGGAAAAAAACAAACAAACAAAACCAACAAATGCTTTCCATAGCAAGAGAGATTATTAAAACATTTTACAGGACAAACATTCCTTTTAACTTAAGGAACTTTGATTCCTTCACAACACATTACTGATTTTAGAATTATATGACTACACGTATCAAAATTACTTCTGTCAGACTAGACACACCATTGAGTATGACAGAAAGACAACAACCTTGCCACTTCTGTGACTGCCACAAAACAGGAGGATTCCTGTGCAGACTACTGATTCCAAGTGAGACAAGACAATGATCCAAACTGCTCTGAAAAGGGGACTCTGATTCTACAGAACTCTGACTGCCTACAAAGGAAACTGCTCGCTTCGGGAGCTTGTTGAATCATGACCAGTGACAGTGTCACTACTGCTTGGTCCCAGTTTGGCTCTGCGTTGTTTCATTCAATTCCCTCATGTCTCACTACTGCAGGTCCTGTTATGTTGTTATGGACAAAATATTCAAAAGAAAATACAGAGACCAAAGTGAAAGACCTTAATACTCAGCTAGGAGCATCCTTCTGACCAAGTGTGAGAGCTGTGTGCTTGTAATGCAGACAAACCAGAAGAGAAGGGAAGCAACACTCCCTGACGAGAACATGACTGTTTGGCACACACTGATCATAGGTTTTCTCTGTGTGCCCTGTTTCCTGCCAGGTGGATTCCCAGAGAAGCAGACATACCTTCTCCCAGGCATGACACTGCTGGCAGAGGATCTTATTAAAGGTTTTCGAAGCGGGGAATGCTGATAGCTTTGCTCTTCACTGCCTTGTCTTCCTTCATCTTCCCCTGCTTTCTTATCCTTGGATGAAAATTCTCTTTTTGCTGGACCTGAAATGACACATAAACATGAAACCTGCCAAGCAATTTAAGCAACACCTCTTTTTGGCCCCTTGGGGGTGGGGTGGTGAGCAGTTTGTTTAAACAAAAATACTATTGGAGAATAAAACTTAAGAGTCAGAGTCATGCATACAGAACTTCCAGGACAACTTGCACTAGGAGCTGCACCAAGTTAAGTTTCTATCAATTACTATCAGAGTCACTGTTCTATGAAGAGTATTTTTCAATAAAATACCACTTATCAATAACGCAAATTGTCAGCAGATTGTCAGTAAATGAAGTCTGATCATCATCCAAATTCTCTCAGGTTTGGGATATAATCCACAGGTCAGAACTCCCTACAGGATACAAAATCCATTTCACCTGTGTAAATCACAATTCCCCATGCTCCTCCTGAAGCATTTTAAGTACTTAGGTACTCAAGCTCAGACTAAGGTCAGCACAAGTTACACTCACACTTGCAGGAAGGGAAAATTTCTTCTCCCAGGAACAATTTTTAAAGCGGTTGGATTTCTTAAATCCTCTCAGAATAGTTATTTTAGAATGCTGCCAGAGATGTAACACCACAATAAAATGACAAGGGCAAAGAGGCAGCCCTAGAGCTGCTGCTTCAAAATGTTAATTCTCAGGAAGACAATTCTGCAGCTGTTTTCTGGAAGGCAAGTCTGTGGCTGGTCAAAGCTGAAGTGAACCCTTCATATGCTGCAGGTGAAGTGCATCCCCAGGCTGGGATCAGGTACACATGCTGCATTCATAAAGCTAAAGAAAGGGAAGCACTTGACAATTCCAGTGTTTGCCTGGGGATTAACAACCTCCTCCTAATCCCAAACAGGGTCTGCAATCAAGGTTTCCCAATTCTAAATTCTGTAGATTGTTCTCTCTTGTGGTTCAAACGGAGTCTAACTGTTGATACACATAACAGCAACCTCAGCAAAACAGACACTCAGCTCCAGGGTACTCCTTAACTTGGTTCTCAGTCCATGGTCTGAGGCAGGCAGCAAAGCATTTCAAACTGGGTCTTCTTACACCCCCAAAGAACTCCTACTTCTAGGAAGAAGCACAAAGTCAACAACACCATATTCCTGCTGTGCAGCTGCATAAAGAATTTCTAAACTCTCTTCTAAAACTACAGTCATTTCAGGTGCCTTCAGCTCTTCTGTATGGCTGAACAGCATTTTGCTTCAGATCAAGCAACAGGTTTTAGACAACGTGAATTTAAGAGAGAAATAGTGCAATTTTCAACCATGATATCTCCTACTAGAGACAATTTTGATATCATTCTCACTACATCAGGAAGAAAGAAGAGCAGCTAGAATGCTATTTACCCATCACCCAGTAATCTGGAAACACAGACTTACTAGTCTTCTTCTTTTGCCAAAATGTTACTATGTCTTTGTGTAACTCTTTTGCTTTTTTCCTGGCAAGAGCTGCAGAGGCCTGAAAGAAAACAAAAGCAGAGCATGAAAACCTATTGATATCACAACAACAAAACTCACAGCACAGCAAGAGAAACATTGCCAGAGAAATGTTTACCAATTCCCACAAAATTCTGGTTGCTGCATTTTAGCCTCTCACTTAAGAACAATCAGCTGGACTAGTCCCCCCCCAAAAAAAATAGTGCTTTTCTAAGAGCTACAGCAAATTTAGGGCACTTGAAACCAAAGGTGTGTTTTTAAGCACAAAACAGAATCAGATCATGCAGTCTCTGAACTGGCTGCTTAACACACCTCAGTGCTGAGACCTGAAAGACCATCCAGTCCCACCCCCTACCAAGGGCAGGTACACCTTTCACTAGCTCAGGTTGCTCCAAGCCCCACCTAACCTGACCTTGAACACTTAGAGGACTGGGGCAGCCACAGCAACCTGTGCCAGGGCCTCACCACCCTCACAGGGAAAAATTTCTTCTTAACATCTAAGTAATATAAAAGTAACTCCTCTTTTACTTTAAACTGTTTGCCCTTGTCCTCTCCCTACCTGCTGTCCCCGTAAAAAGTCACTCTCTTTTCTGTAAGCCACCTTTAGGTACTGGAAGAGGTTCTAAGGTATCCCTGGAGACTTCTGCACGCTGAATGCTCCCAACTCTTGTGCCGTCCACTTCTGATACTCACGTGATCAAAAAAGTGAAGAATGGCCATTTTCTTATTACGCCTGGTCATGACGCGCCGGACTTTTACGAACTGGCCAAAGTGCTTCTCCAGCACAGTCCTGTCGTTGAGGTAATCAGGGATGTTCTTGCACTGGATGGCCGTCAGCTCGGCGGCAGGCAGGCCCCCCAGCCCCTCCGTGCTCTCGCCGCCGCGGGTCCGGCGGGCGGGGGCGGCGGGGGCCGCATCTGTGACGGGAAGGAACACGACGGCAGTCAGAAAGAGGGATGACAGCACTGAGAAAGCGGGGCTACCCCACCACCACCCCCGCTCACCTTCCCGGGGGAGCTCCCGGGCCTCGGCCGGCGGCGGCTCCTCCGCGGCTCCGCGCTCGGGCTCCGCGACGTCCCCGCGCTCGCGGTGCTCGCGGGCCTGGCTGCGCAGCATCTCCTCCAGCGTGCGGCCGAACAGGGCCCCGCCGCGGGGCCGGCTCAGCACCACCGGCCGCTTCTCCGGCGGCGCCGCCGCCCGCCCGCCCGCCGCCGCCCGTCGCGGGGAGCGCTCCCGCTCCTCCTTCCGCTTCAGCCCCTTGGCCGCCGGCTCCCCCAGCTCCTCCGGTAGCGCCCGCGGACCCCTGTCCTCCGGCCGGCCCAGCGCGGCAGCGGGCCGCAAGAACGAGAAGGGCTCCCGCGCCACCGCCGCCTCGGGGCCCGGCTCGGGCGCGAAGCCGAAGGGCGGCGAGAAGGCGAAGGCGGCGGGAGCGGCCGGGCCCTTCTCCGCCTCGCCGCCCGGCACCGGCTTGAAGGGGGTGGCGGCGGCGCTCTCGGGCGCCTTGAAGCGGAAGTCGGGCGCCGCGAAGGCCCCGCCGCCGCCACCCGGCGCCTCACCCGGGCCTGGGAAGCCGCCCAGGCTGGTGGGCGGCCTAAAGCTGAACTCCGCGTTCCCTGCCGGGGCCGGCGCCGGGCCCAGCGCGTAGGGTGGCCCAAAGGAAGCGGTGGGCCCGGGGGCGAAGGGGAGGCCGGCGGGGCCGCCGCCGCCGCCCTGGCCGAACACGGCGGATTGTCCGAAGCGCAGCGGCGGCGGGAAGGAGGGCGGGCCGCGGAACGGGCCCCTCGAGGACATGGTGGACGCAGCCGCCCCAGACCGCCGAAACAGCTGGGGGCGGGCGGGGCGGGCCGCGCATGCCTAGGACGGGACGCGAATAGGAGCGGTAGGCAGTTGACCGACAGTGCGGTTATATGGGCGGGGCTACGGTGGTGGGCGGAGCGATAGGCGGTGTCTCCAGGAGTGGGCGGGATCTCGATTGGTTCGCGGGCCGGTGGGCGGGGTCTCGGCGGGCCGGTGGGCGGGGCTCCGGTGCCGCCATGAGCGTGGTGCTGCGGAACGCTCAGCGCTCCGTGCCCGTGCGCCGGGCCCCGCTCCGCCGCGCCGTGTGCGCCCTGCGCGCCGCCCTGGGCGCCTCCCGCTTCGATGTGGGGCTCGTCTGCGCCGGCAACGCGCTGATGCAGCGTCTGAACGGCGCCTACCGACAGCGCCCGGAGCCCACCGACGTCCTGTCCTTCCCGTTCCACCAGGTGGCGGCGGGGGAGTTGCCGCGGCCGCGCTGCCGCGGCGAGTACAACCTGGGGGACATCTTCCTGGGCGTGGAGTACATCCACCAGCAGTGCCGCGACGCCGGGGAGGACTTTGAGGGCGTGCTGGTGGTGAGCGCCGGGCGGGCGGGCGGTCGGGCGCGGCCGGTCAGTCACACAGCGCGCTGTGCTCTCCCCCCGCGCAGGTGACGGCAGCCCACGGACTGTGCCACTTGCTCGGCTACCGGCACGACACGAAACCCGCGTGGGAGCAGGTGCGGAGCGCGCCGGGGGAGGGCGCGGGGGGCGTGCGCGGTCCGGGCTGGCGCGGAGCGAAGCCCCCGCTAACTAGGGGCTCTCCCGGCGGCGCTGACCGCGGCCGCTCCCGCAGATGTACCGGAAGGAAGCGCAGATCCTGGAGGAGCTGAACCGCCTTACTGGTTCCCGGCTGCGGCCCCTCACCGCCGGCCTCTTCTGAGGGACCGCCCCGGACGTGGCGTGCGGGGGATGGCGGCGCAGGGGCCCCGTGGCCGCCTCGCCTCGTCGCTGCCGCGGCTGCTGCTCGGCCTGGCCGCGCTCGCCGTGCCGCCGCCGCCCGCCGCCGCCCCCGAGCCGCCGCCCACCGCCCTCCGCGCCGGCCACGCCGCCTCCTCGCTGCCCGCCGCCGCCGCCGCCCCGCGCACCAGGTGAGCGCCGCCGGACGCCGCCGGGGAGAAGCGAAAAGCCTCCAATAAAGCCTTTTAAGTGCTGATTTAGTCCGCGTTCCTTGGTCCTCTTACCATTCTTCCTCAGGCAGAGGGTTCCCCACTATCAGGCTGTAACGTCGTTGTTGATCTCCTCTGTATTTTCTGGTTACTCCGACATGTCTTTAGTGGATCACAAATCTAAGATCCCCGATGTCCAATCTTCACCTCCCTCAGGCTTTTGTTTATTGAAGCTTATTGGAGCTAGTCCAGAGAAACTCAAAGCTTCAGTGTTTTAAAGAGCAAACTGTCAAGAGTCTGTGCAAAGAAACCTAGCCACCAGCTGCCATTAATTAAAATTTAGGAAAGTTATAGTATTTCTAACATGAGAAGTGGCAGCACCACTGGCCCCCACCGTGTCCAGCCCCAGGTCGATCCTGCCCACCAGCATCACATGCCCCTTGTGTCTCCCGAGGGGACATGGTGGGTCCCTTGTGCAGGTGACCCACTGTGTCTCTGAACCGTGATTTGGGAAAGGGCCTCCTTCACCTGCTAGTGCTTTTTTGGGTCATTTCTGGAAGATGTCATCAAGGGAACCCACCAACTCCCAGTTGCACCCTTTTCCCCTGCTCCTCTGGAACGTGTCCTCCTGCCTTTATGTTCATCTCGCACGAATTAGCCTGGGTAACACGCCAGTAGTTTCACTGTTCTCACCACACACACCACGTTGCTCTCAGGGTGAGCAGGATGTCTGAGGGGTTCTCTCCTTGGCCTGCCACATCCTGCCCCACTGCAGGAAAGGCTCGTGGCATGTGCCACCTTGATGATGCCCCGTGAGGAGAACACAGTGGCCCTCCCAGCCCCTGCAGCACACGCTGCTCTGCCTTCCCTTACTTCTTCTCCTTCCACCTTCTGAGCGCCACAAACTCACGAAAGAGGAACAGTTTCCATCCCAACAGAGTTTGCATCATGTGATCGGGGGGTAAATGTAAACCACGTAAAAGTTTCAAGCTCATCCCCAAAGTAATGGCATTCCTTTGTTTTCCCCAGATACCTTTTGTACGATGTAAATCCCCCTGAAGGGTTCAACCTTCGCAGAGACGTCTACGTTCGCATTGCTTCCCTTGTAAAGACCCTGCGGAAAAGTGAAAACTGGGTGTTAGTCCTGCCTCCTTGGGGGAGGCTTTATCACTGGCAGAGCCCTGATATCCTTCAGGTCCGGATCCCTTGGTCTGAGTTCTTTGATATCCCAAGCCTCAACAGGAACATCCCTGTCATTGAATATGAGCAGTTCCTTGCAGGTGGAGTATAGGATCATGCAGTTCTACAATTGACTAAATATTTCAGATGGTTTCTTCACAGGTTTGTCCTTATAGAGGGCTTTTAGCCTTATATGTGAAATAATAAAAAGGTTTGAGGGGGTGAGAGAATGGCTGGGAAGGAGTCTTACCGAGTTACAAAACCGCTAGGATGAAGTAATCCAATTATTTCGCAACTTCTTTGATGTCAACTTCCTACGGTCCCCAGAGACAGACAGTTAACACGTGTGGTTAAATTCAGAGATTTCTGCCTGGCTTTGACCATAGATTTGCATCCCATGGTCACACCGTTGTGATTGGCACATTACATCATACAGAGCTGGGTGGGAGTAACAGGTGGTCACATGGCCTGACCCTTTCAACTTTTCTGGCTCACACAGAATTTATTTTCCATTTTTTAGAGAGAAAGCAGGGAAGAGAGAGGAGTGTCATACTGACGTTTCTAGCAGATTTTTAACTGCAAGTGATGCTAGTTCATACCTTTCTCGTGTGGGTTTTCATGCTCACAAATCCTTTGCTTTGCCTTCTGCTCAGAGTCAGGTGGGCCCTTTATTGAACAGATTTATGTGCTACAAGGCTATGCAGAAGGATGGAAAGAAGGAACATGGGAAGAAAAAATCAATGAAAGGCCATGCATTGATCAGCTGATGTATTCCAAGGACAAACATGAGTACTACAGGTAATGTCTAGCAGTCCTTTTGATCTTCTTTTCAGTGGTATTCAGTGAGACAGTTGCCTGCTTTTAACAGAATAGACTGGTGTGGTTGTTGCAATGTTATCTGTGAATCCCTGAATGCTCGGGGTTCACGTTTTTAAAAAAAAAACATAAATAATAAGATGTATTGATATGAGAAAATCTAACTTTAGAAAATTGTTGTTCCACACAAAAACGGTGAAAAGGAGGTGGCTGGTTTGCTGGCATTATATATTGTCTTTATAGGATGTACTGTTTATTTTTTTTTGTTATGTATATGACGTTAATTTAAAATACACGCCTGCGAACCAATCCTTGGTGTTCCCTTTTAGGGGCTGGTTCTGGGGTTACGAGGAAACACGAGGCCTAACCGTCTCTTGTTTGTCTGTCCAAGGATCTGCTTCCATTGTGGCGCCCATCCTTCTGAAGAACACTTCAGCGCAGTGAGTTGCCTTGTCTTACTATTTATTGTTGTCTTGTGTGCCCACAAACCTATTGCCAGGTGTGAAGAGCAGGGGGAACTTAAAGGCTGTGTCCCACTGTTGTGCTACTTCATCGCTGAGTTGCTGTAAACCATTGAAATCATTACAGAAGGGATTTACACTGTCAGAAATGCTTAACTGTGAATTTGGTGAAGTGCTACAGCGCTCAAATGTAAGAGGAAATAGCCTTTAGCGCCTTTAAATTCTCTCTCAGGTAGCTAAATGTCCTTGCCATCCTGTGTTTGCCTTTCCTTCCTTTACTCTTTACCTGGTGCTGGGTCAAGAGGGAATAAACAGAGTGGAATCGGTGTTTCTCAGGCCGGGATCTCGGATGGTGAGGTGCAGTGCCTGGTCTCCCGTGGCATCCATCCTCAGTGCTGTGAGCTGGGTTTAGAGAAGGCAAGCAGCAAGTTTCGTCTTTCTGATGAGAGCAGTGGGGATCTGTAGTACCTCCCACGGGGAGCAGAGGAAGCAAAGTGCTGTTTTTTAACAGGAATGTTCTTCTGTTGTAGGAGTTCCACCTTAATCCTGGCCAGTGGCAGCACGGTTCCCTTCTCCCTCCAGTGGGCTGTGGGTCACAATTTGCCTTCTAGAGAACAGATTGGCAGCCTGTCCCTCATTCCCTGTGCTCCCTTTGCAAACAGATCATAGCCTGTGCTTTATCCTAGCAAATGTATAAACACATGGTATAATGTAAATTCTATTCCTAAGGGAACTGCACGCAGTTTTACCATTTTTAATAGGTCAGTGATGTTAGACAGAGCTGAAAACCTTCTTCATGACCACTACGGAGGGAAAGATTACTGGAATGTGAGTATTTTTCAGTTAGCTTCTCTGGACTTTTTACTTGCCTCTGCTAAATATTCAGTAACCTCTGTGGGCTTGAGTTTTGCCTCAGGTTTCTTTTCTTGGAAGTAACTTGTGTCTTATGTTTCAGCAAGGTGTGCTAGAGATGGTTCTCAAACTGCTGTGGATTAATGTAACACAGGAATTTGTCCTCTTTTGTCCCTAAAGACCCAGTGCTGCAGGGCATGATGTTTAGAAGGCCCTCCCCTGTACAACACATCTACAATCAGAGGGGAGCAGTTCTTGTTTAGTCAACCTCAAGGTTAGACTTTTCAAAAGAATTCCCAGAAGTGCTCAGTATTGTCCCAGCTCTCTCCCCATCATCTTCAATGGCAAAATTCCCATGGGTTTCAAGGTCACCTCCCAAGGGTGTATGGCAAAGTAATTCCTATGCTAAAAGTTTTAAGAGAAAGTTAAGGCTTAGCCACAGGAAAATTATGTGAAGTGCTTGATATAATTAAAACTGCTAAGAGAAAATGACTCTTATGATACTACAAAACAAGTTACACAGACCTCAGTCTTGTAAGATGTGAGCATCTGGCTATTCACTTGGGATATAGCATATTTTTCAGAAATGGACCAAACAGTAGTTTTCTAACCTTGTACTTTTCATTGAGAGTGACTTTCCAAACAGAGAAATGCAGCCCACGGATCATTTTTGAGTCTGACTTGTAGTCCTGTAAAAGCAGACCTGAAATCCACATGGATCCATAACACACATTCTTAGCAGTGGCACTTTAAATGTTGCCTCAGTGGGTTTGCCTGATGTCCAAACACAAAGTCACTCACTGCAGCTTGGGCCCAGGGCCTCTTCTCTTTCCATAGCCCTCTGAGAAGCATCTCTCCCTTCTCTGTTTCTTTGCAGACAAAAAGAGAGAAATATGGAAAGAGTGGCAGTGTCAGACATGTAGATTTGAAACATATTCTTCTAAGAGAAGGGGAACCAGGTACAGAGAGCACACACTTCCTGAAGTGTATCAGTGGAGCTCACACATTCACCTGTTTTTCTCTTTTACACATGCTGTTGCAAAATAAGTGTCCACACAGACCAGCTGCTGTCAGGAGAGTGGTTTGTGCCTGGGAGAGGCTCGGCACAGCAATACTGCCTGGGTGCCAAATGTGGCGTGGCAGTCACACAGTCCAACAGGATGAAGCTCAGACATGTTTGACATGAGCATAGCATTTCTCATTTTTAGCTCTCCCTTTTTCTGACTTGGCCTCTGCTCTTATTCCCCCAGACCCGTCGGAGCATGGTGTTTGCTAAACACCTCCGTGTGGTGGGAGACGAGTTTAGAAGGAAGTATCTTCAATCCACGGATGAGGCAGACAGGACTCATTACAAGGAGGACTGGACACAGATGAAGGTAAAATCATGACAGTCTGTTTCCCATAAGAAATGTAATTTTTACTTCATTTTTGTGCTCCTGGCTGTGTGCTGCAGGGCGTGTTGGAAGACACAGGTGAGTCTAACTCTCCTGCTCACACCAGGGCAGACAGGCACGTTCCTTGTGCACCTTCTCCCCGTGTGCCATGAGTTAACGGAGTCTGTTGAGGGGTGCCTGGTTCTGGGTGTCAGATCTTTGCCGCCCTCATTTCGGTAAAGGAAACTTGAATTGCTTCTTGCATTCAGCGTCATGAGCGGGTGGGAAGTTCAGCTGCAAACTGCCTGCTGAGGATTTACTTGGTCAAGGAGAGCAGTTTTTGCTTACAAAGACTTCGTGCTCTAGTTTCTCTTGTGTGGTGCAGGCCATCCGGAGATCAAAACGTTGCAACGAGTGTCCCGAACTACTCCCAGTCCTTATTTTGAAATTTCTTTCTGCAACTAGAGTGATTCAGTGCCTTATCCAGAGATGATGCATTCTGGCCTTTTTGGTGTGAATGTATAGTGGCGCTCTCAAGTTTTAAAGTTTAGTGGTCTTTCTCTCGTAGGTTAAGACGGGCACAGCTCTAGGTGGTCCATACCTCGGGGTTCATCTCAGAAGGAAAGACTTCATTTGGGGTCACAGAGAAGATGTGCCTTCCCTGCAAGGAGCAGTAAAGAAAATCCGCAGCCTCTTGGAGATGCTTAAACTTGAAAAAGTTTTTGTAGCCACTGATGCTGTCGAGGAGGGTAGGTAGATCCCACTCACTTCAGGATTGGTAACTTTGGACAACGAGTGCTGCCATTACCACTTCACTTTTATAAATGACTGGGATCAATGCCTCCATCACCGAATGGGAATTGAGCAGGTCTGGGCAGCTGTATCCTTCCAGCTTGAGTAGTTGGTATCAAACCATTCATTTAGTATTTCCCATGGAAGGTTTGACAGTCTCTACAGTGGGGAACTGTGAGTTGAATTTGCCTATTCCTTCTCCTCTTTCTTCCATCCCACATTTTCTCTGGTAGGAAGGGTCCTCTGAAGTCTCCCACCCAGCCTTCCCCTTGGCTGCCCCTGGCTGTGTGTGGCCAAGGCTTAGAAACCCACAATGGTGGGCTTTCCCCCACCAGTCCTTATCCCAGGGCTGCACTCCCATCCCAGTAGTATCAAGGGATCTGTTTCGATACATGATCTTAGAATAACTCTGCAAGGCATGGCACCTGCAGCCTTAAGTTTGCTGCCAAGAAAGGCCTCTCAGTACACCTGCCCTCTAGTGAGGCTAATGGGACTAATCTGTTCTTGCAGACTTCCCCGTGTCCTCAGAATTGGCCCCCTCAGCACTGTGTTCCTGTCCCACCGGTTCCCCTCCCCACCCACCATTCTGTGAATTACTGTGTTGTAAAACCTCTCGGTGGATTTTGGTGTCACTTGCTTTGTAACTCTTCACCCAGGGTTTTCTCAAACACGTCACGTGACAGCAGCAGGTTGTTCTTCATGTCAAGATAAAATCGTGTCTTTCCTTTTCTCAGAGATTGAATTGCTCAAGAAACTGCTGCCTGAGATGGTGAGGTTTGAACCCTCTTGGGAAGAGCTGGAACTCTATAAGGATGGGGGCTTGGCCGTGATTGACCAGTGGATTTGTGCACATGCAAGGTAGTGAACCTGACTTTTTATTTGAGGAGCCAAATCTTAATGTCACTGTCACAAAACTGAATATGATTTTTGGCCCAGCTGTAGTTCTTTACAAATCATATAAGATATATAATTGCGATGTATATAATAGATGTATAATAGTTACATTGTGTATAGAGATGATGATCATTTCATTATTGTATCATTTCAATGAACAGTAAAGTTGGTCCCCCTCACAAACCCTTTCTGATCTTTTTCACAGGTATTTTATAGGCACCTCAGTTTCAACATTTTCCTTCCGAATCCATGAGGAAAGAGAGATCTTGGGATTTGACCCAAAAACAACTTACAACCGATTTTGTGGTGAAACAGAGAAAAACTGTGAGCAGCCAACTCACTGGAAAATTGTCTATTAAATACAGAGAAATACAAGGGCTTCAGTAATCATAGAATCATAGAATCAGCTGGGTTGGAATGGACTTCCGAGATCATCAAGTCCAACCCTTGATCCAACCCTGCTGCGGTTACTAGGCCATGGCACCAAGTGCCACATCCAGTCTCTTTTTAAAAATCTCCAGGGACGGAGAATCCACCACTTCCCTGGGCAGCCCATTCCAATGTCTGACCACCCTCTCTGTAAAGAAATTCTTTCTAATATCTAACCTAAACTTCCCCTGGCACAACTTGAGACCATGCCCTCTTGTCTTGCTGATGGTTGCCTGGGAAAAGAGACCAACCCCCACCTGGCTACCACCTCCTTTCAGGGAGCTGTAGAGAGTGAGGAGGTCTCCCCTGAGCCTCCTCTTCTCCAGGCTGAACAACCCCAGCTCCCTCAGCCTCTCCTCACAGCACTTGTGCTTCAGTCCCTTCACCAGCCTCGTTGCCCTCCTCTGGACCTGCTCCAGCACCTCAATGTCCTTCCTGAACTGAGGGGCCCAGAACTGGACACAGCACTCCAGGGGTGTGTCTAACTCTCCTGCATCCGTGCACGGAGCAGAGCCCTCCACAGCCAGGGCAGGATTGCAGCTCCCTGCCCAGGCTCCGTGCTCCTCCCGCCAGCCCCTGCTGACACCGCGCTGCCCTCACTCACTCTCGATGATGTCCTGCAGATCTTCAGGCTGTCCCCTCAGGTACCTCCCGGCCATCCCTGGGAACACAGACCCTGTCAGGGCCCCAGCGGCACAGCTCCCCCCCGGCGGCGCTGCCGGCCCGGCCACGCACCCTCCTGCCCTGGCAGGGCTGAGCCCGGGGCCTTCCCGCCTCGGGACTCCCCAGGGCTGGGCTGGCACAGGGCGGCAGCCACCAGGGCACTCGGGGCTCCCCAGCACATCCCCGGGCCGCATCCTGCTGCCGCTGCAGCAGCCGGGGCTGGGGCCGAGCTGCAGCGGGGCGGGGAGGGACCTTGTGGCTCACCTGTGAACCTGAGGGCCGCCTCTCGCAGGGGCTCCTGTGGGCTCTCCAGGTACGGCAGGGCCTGGTGCAGCTACTCGGCCACTCCACTCCGCTCTTTTTCCAGCTGCAGAGAGAGGCAGGGCAGGAGGGAAGGGTTGGCTGGGGCTCTGCCCCTTGGCCGGGAGCTGCCTGCGCCCAGCACTGGCCTCCCCTGCCCGCACGCCCCGGGCAAGGCAGCAGCGGGTGGGGCGCAGGCTGCTGTCCCGCAGGCGGCTGCAGCAGTGGGCAGGGGCACAGTGCCAGCCCTGCACTCTCTCAACAGGAAGAGCCAAATCAGCAGCAGTGCCAAGGAGGTCACACCTCGGAGTTCCCACTGTGGCAGGGGCATGGGTGAATTGCAGTGATTCTGGCCATTTGCAGAGTCTGGAACTGAAATTCAGAGCCCAACTTTTTTATGAGGCTGTGGTAGAGATTAGATAGAGGACAGAGAAAAAAAAAGTCGATTCAAACACACTACTGTATCTGCAGGTTGGTGCTTCTGATAACACACCAGACTTGGCTCTTCCATAACCTTTCCATACAACTCACAGAGGGATTTGCCACAAGGCACTGATTTGCTAAGTCAAGTAAACTGAGTAAACACAGCTTCACCTTCAGGGGAATAGCTCCTCCACCTGCTCTTCCCGCCCCAGCCATCACCACCCTCCCTTTGTAACTGCCCTCCATCGAGTACCTACCGCTGAGTTTGATGCAGCAGATCCCTGAGTGGAGATGGCCGCAGCAGGAGGGGATGTCACCGGGCTGGAAAAAACCCAGCGCCAGCAGGCTGTGGGGAAACATGCCTTGGCCAGGAGCTGCTTTTGGGTCTGGTGCCTCTTGACATGGTGCCACTTATCCGGTGTCATCCAAGTTCTGGCTGAGCTGGGGAGCATGCAGTTAGTGACAGTAGCACAGAACCAGAGAATCAATTACGCTGAAAAAGACCTCTGAGATCATCGAGTCCAACCAAAACCCATCAAGCCACCACCTCAGAGATCACTTTCACGCTGATGGAGTTTTCTTTTGTACGTGCCTGGTCTTTGCTTTCCCTGTTGTTCCTAGGAAAGGTCAAAGAGCTTAACAATGGGTCTTTCCAAAAAGGGTGCATCACCTATGCAGGGGATCTCCCATCTTGCTCCTGTTCCTGATCTGATAAGCCAGGTGATGGAGAGAACAAAAACCTGCCTGAGGGCTAAGATCCATGTCAGTCCCACAAGCATCTGGCTGTGGAGCAGAACTGACCTGGATCTAACTCCTTTTTAAGATGGATTTCCTCCATGCAGGGTCAGATGAACAGCTGGCTTTGTTGGTGCATTAAAAGGTACATGGCAAGAGCACTGTCCCAGTGGCCTGTGAGTTATGCACCTGCTTCCAGAGGGCTGGATCCAGACTGGCCACATGTCAGTGGCTCCCTGCCCTTCCTCAGCCTTTGCTGCAGTCCTCGATCTGAGCTGAGCTGACATTTCTGTGCCTGGCCAACTGAGCAGAGAGCCAGATTCTCCAGAGCTGACCCTTGAGCAGGATGCAAGGGCAGCCCACTTAGGACCAGACTTTCCTGCTTTACTGGGACAGGTGCTGATTAGAGGTGAGCATCAGGTGGTTGGTTTTCTGCCATCCCCAGCCGTGGGGAGTTGGGTTCCCACCCCGGGCAGCGGTAGTGCTGGCACCTCACGGGGCTCACCCAGTTCTCACCACAGCAGGGCTCAAGGCTACCACCACCACATGCATGATTCAAACCCAGTGCCAGACACAGGCTGGGATGGAAATGCTGGTGACCACCTACAAGTCTGCAGAAGTCAGGGACACACCCACTTGGGATTTGAGTGCAAAACAGCATTTTTGACATGCAGCAGCAGTGGCACGGCCCTTCCCACACCGTGACACAGGCCACGTGTCTACAGTGGAGTGTCAGACCTGTCACATACTTTCTTGCCTTCCCCTCTCCCATGCTCTAGCCAGCTCTTCAGGATGTAACCAAAACCACCATTTTAAGGACATGCACAGTATCTCTGATGTTTCACTTATTGTTTTGCTGCCACCAGCAATATTGATATAAAAAAAAATAATGATGAAACTTAGCAATGATATAGCTCTTTATATTTTTGAAATCTCTGTACAAACATTACTTAAACAAAGCAAGGTAGTATGCAAAACAGTCATTGCTTAGAATAATCAACCAATGGGTTGTGCTTCAGTGGTGACACTGGGAGAGGAACAAGAGTGCTGGAAGAGAAGCAACAAACCAGAGGTATAACAAGGTCTCGTCTTCGAAGTTGGGGTTATGAATGGAGAAAGTAAGTGTCAAGGACAGTGTCTGAGAGTGTTCTTTAATATCCTTACACCAGGTAGGTAAAACCAATGTATTTGCACTATCACACAGGAAGATGGGGGAAGAATAACTGCTTAATGCAAATAATATACAGCAATATATATATATATGTCTGTATAAGTACATAGTCACACACACACACCCCTTTGATCCTAAATTTGCTAAGGATGCCTCAGTCAAACTACAACAGAAATTATACTGGTATGATAACGACGACAATATTAAAAATGTGAAAACAGTGCAGTGACATCGACTGTGGATCTTTCCCTCCAGAGAACAGATATTCCTTAAACTGTTCCATCTGCCGAGGCTGGCTGCAAACACGGCTCTCAGTTCCTCTTTCCTGGAATGACTGAAGAAAACAACAACACAACTACCCACAGGACTCATTCCTGCCTACGCAAATGCTGCCGGTGCAATGCCTGTTCAATCACAGGCGACAGGACAGCCCTTTGGCTGTGAAGGCTCTAAAGAACACCATGCACTGACATGACCCAACAAGGAACTCGTGTCCTATCTGCTCCCCACAGCTCTGCCAGGTCCAGGATTCCAGCCCCAGCTCGGTTCCTGCAGCCCCCCTTGGTTTGCATCGTTCCCAGCTCAACAGAAGTGATGGAAGCAGCAGTTTTACTGGAAGCACCATACTGGCTCAGGCACACAACGCCAGTGGATGTACTAAGGAAGGGCAGCAAGCCAAGTGGGTAATTCCTTTGGTCCATGCTCCCTATGTCTCCTGCACAAGGGCCTCTCCAGCAAATTTCCCATCCTGTGCCATCATTTTTACATTAGAAACTAGAGAAAGCAGCGATTTAAATTTCTCTCTCCTCCTCCTCCTGCTTCCATCAGATGCTGACTCAGCAATGGCTGAGCACATCCATCCCACTGAGCCACCAGTAGGACAGGGACCAAGCCCAGGAAACTGTCCCCTTCCAGCCCTGTGGCACAGAGTTCAGTGTCCCTTCCAAAATCTTCCTTGTGTCCTTACCAAAACCTGTGCCTCTGTTAGCTCTAGGTAACCCCAGGATCAACATTACCTCCTTTCCCCACAGGAATCTTTTAAGCGCAACTGAAAACATTTCCTAGTAGAAAAAAAATAAATAAATAAACAAATAGATAAAGAAACCCAACAAAAACCACACGGTGATTCTGAGACAGGATAATTGTATTTTATACATTTTATTTCTGCGGGTTTTTAGGTTTTAAGCGACATGAGACATTTTTGTTCTGACTGTATCCCTGAATTGCAATTCTTCTTCCTTTCCAGTAAACTTTGGGATAATTTTCACAGCGGACAGCTTTATAATGATAAAAACGCAAAGAATGCAAAGTGTAGCTTCTCTGCAAGCACGAGCCTTCCAAACATAAATTTAAGGAATGGCAATAATCAACTATTTTGAAAACCATGGATATTTAAAAAAACCCAAATTTTAATTATGTGGTGACTGTGACTAAGTCAATTCTTAGACCTGATTCTCAATTCCTGGCTGGTTATTTTTTTAAACACAGCTTGGTTTCCAAAGGCAGCACTTCTCCATGACACAGGCTCTGCCTCATGCTACCAAACACTCTGAACCAACAGTTTTAACTCATGCATATTTGCACTGAGAGCAGGGTGAGTTTGGGGTTTTCCCTGGGGTAGACAGCACTCTTGGACATCACAGAATCATGGAATGGTTTGGGTTGAAAGGGACCTTCAAGACCATCTTGTTCCACCCCCCTGCCATGGGCAGGGACACCTTCCACTAGCCCAGGTTGCTCCAAGCTCCATCCAACCTGGCCTTGGACGCTTCCAGGGATGAGGCAGCCACAGCTTCTCTGGGCAACCTGTGCCAGGGCCTCCCCACCCTCACCGGGAGAATTTCTTCCCTACATCCAATTAAAATCTACCCTCTGTCAGTGGGAAGCCATTCTGCCTTGTCCTGTCACTCCAAGCCCTTGTTCCAAGTCCCTCTCCAGCTCTCTTGGAGCCCCCTTTAGACACTGGAAGGGGGTCTAAGGTCTCCACAGAGCCTTCTCTTCTCCAGGTGAACACCCCCAGCTCTCCCAGCCTGTCTTCAGAACTGGACTGATGAAATGCAACACCAGTTCTGAGATCCTCACCCTCTCAGCAGCAAGTTATTTTCGATTTAGAGTAACAGCACCCAAAAATCTTCTACTGCTGAGCTTCCTATGAAGTAACAAGCCATGAAAAGATTTCTCCAAGACAAGGAGAAGATGAGAATTGCCAGCTGTCCAGAGACCCCACTGCTGCACATCCCTAAGCAAGTGGAGTCACCGTTCCCATCACGACCTGTGCGACATCCACACCGCTGGGGGAGAAGTGTGGCTGACAGGCTCTACATGAAACACTCAGACACAAGCAGTAAGAAGTAATCTACAGTTATTACCAGGTCCTGAGTACAGCCATAAGCGATATTTCAAGTGTTAACCTTTAGGCCCAGATTTTCTTAAAATGATCCTGTATAACATATATATATATATATATGTGTGTATATATATATATATTTCAAACATCTATATTTAAAATTACC